>NC_065567.1:22812060-23049706 GCF_022605725.1 Anthonomus grandis grandis
GGTATGGATTTAAAGACAATAAAAAGTTGCAAAAAGACATAATATGATATTTGACAGACGTGCAGAATAAAAATTTAAAAAATGAAAATATGCTTTTAATGGCACTCTAGGTTTTAAATTTGCGTAATCAAATGTTCTGCTCTGGATTTCTTTTTAATTTTTTATAGTCGAGATACTCGAATTTATTAGATCAAACCAAATTGTTCAGTAAACAGGGGTTTTTTTATGTTTCATTTTGAAGGTGAATGATTGGCCGAGATCTGATAAGGAAAGTATATTTATTGACTGAATGATATGAAAATGAAAAACCTCTCTTAAAAATTTCTTTTCCATGTCTTCTTATTGTAACCCTGTTGTTTGAAGAACACAATGAACGACTGAGCATCAGCCCGAAATTCAAGTTTATCAAATAAATACGGTCGTTTTTTTGTTTCTAATAATTTGAGATAAAAAAAGTCTATATGCAATACGTATTAAGGCACTGAGAATGACGCAGAAGGGGTGAAATATGTTGATGACGACGAACCCCATAGATTAGCCGTAGACACGAAATCTTTACTTTATGAATTTTACGTAACTTAAAACTATCCAAACAAGGGCTATAACCAATGTTGCAATGATTAAATTGACTCAATACCAAGGATTCACAAAGCAGTAATTTGATTTCTTTTTGTAAAAAGTGGTGATGTATATGCAAAAAACTCTTGATGATTTTGCGTCTGAGCAGAATATGCTTTTTTCAGTTTTAGAGTTATGGTCTCACGGGAACGCAAATCAGGGTCAATAATGAAACCCAGACTTTTAGCATGTGCAACTATCATAACTCGATAGTTTTTATCCTTTAATTTATCAAATGAATCCCGAAAAACATCACTTCATTCCCATACTCTTCTAATTTTCAGACTTAGATAGGACAAACTTAGGATATATAAATGAGAATTTGACTTTTCCACCATTTTCTATATCATCTCTATTTTCTATTTAATTTTTTTAATAAGGTTTGGATCGCCTGCAAATATTGCTTTTCTCCTCTTATTGTTTCGGGTATTTACTCATACAGAAAACTGATATTAACAGGGAGCAATAATAAACACTAGTTAATATTCAGAGGCCTATTATCATGTCGTACTAAATTTGTTTTTTTAGCATCCCAATATTGGATTTTCCTTCATGTGTAATTGGAGACCAACCAGAACTGACGGCTGAGAGTCTAGAAATCGGAGATGCTGCATTGTTTTCATGGAGAAATATGTACTCTTGTATAAATCTGCTTCGCATTTTAAATAAACTTACCAAATGGAAACATTCACGCATTATGGTACAACCTACCAAAACCCTTTGGGAAACTAAAAAATATTATACTTCTTCTTTTTAGATGTTAGTGGTCTTTAAATCTGCTCCGATTTTAAAAAGAACCTTAAAAGTTAGACACGCCCTGACTCAGCTTTATGTGCTTAAGCTGCTTAAAATGCAAACTAAGTATTTAGGCAGGCAGTGGAGGAAATCGAACATGAAAACTATCAGCGCGATCTATCAGAAAGTTCGTCATCGTCTTCTCGATGATTGGGCTTTTGGAAATGGTATGTGATGCTATTTTTTGAAACTTTCAAATTTTTTTTATAAATGTTTTTTTAGATCTTGATGCTCGTCCATGGGATTTTCAAGCCGAAGAATGTGCCCTTCGAGCGTCAGTCGATCGGTTCAATAATAGACGTTATACTCAAAATATAGTAAGTATCTTATACAGGGTGTCCATTTAATATTGCGGTGCTCGATTGCGGCTAAATCTTGAAACGGAAAAAAACCTTTAATAAGGGGAATGTTAATTGAGTTAGAGAGGCTACTTTTTAAAATTAGTTTGGTTGATACAGGGTGTCTCAAAAAAGCGTGGTACACAACTCCCTGTATCTAGTAACTCGTTTTGATTAAATATTCTTTTATCTTTAATTTAATACCAATAAATTTGCCTTTATCTCTAACTTAAGTGTAGGTACAAAAAACAAACTAGAACAGAAACAGTTTTAAATAAAGAAATCAATTTGGCATTTACCAAGTAGGTTGTAGGAAATCCAAAAATTAGAGTAAGACAAATACGGACATACAAATACAGAAATCGTCTGTAGGAAAACGCCACAAGAAAAATAAATATCACTCCCATTAAGTTCAGTTACATTAAGAATTCACCAAAAGCATTAACATTAATGAAAAACATTATAAAAAAAAGTTCTATCATAAAAATTGCTCAAAATGCCTATCGTTTTGCTCCAAACACAAATCAGCCCTAAGTGCGAAAGATCTTCTAACTGCACGAAGCGTAGAAGGCGTAATATATCTAAAAGACTCTTCCGCTCCACCGTCTCTTCCCTAGTAGTTGTGGGTACAATACGATGATCATAAATGATCTTTTATAAGTTTCGGTTGAGTGAAGCGGAGGTGCCTTCCTTTATACCGGGTGTTAATATTGTGAACATCTGTACGAAATTTTCTTTTATTATATAAGTAAGGTGGGGACCTTAAATTAATAATTTTAAAAAACATTGAAGATGCGTGAAAAATCCCTCTGTTGTAAATAGTAAACCACCTGGTTTCCTTAAGCCTGTGTTTTATGATGTTGCGCTTCCTTATACCATATAATAATCTAAGGCACGCATTTTGGAGTTTCTGAATTCTACTCTCTTTTCAAGCATGAACTGCATCGCAATGATTAAGCTGTGATAGGACCAGTGAATCACACTGTACACTTTTTATTTTTCTATTTAAAACGTAGCGATGTAGATAAATATTTTTAAGGTTTAAAAATCCTTTTTGAATACTACTCTAACTCGATTAATATTCCCCTTATTAAAGGTTTTTTACGTTTCAAAGTTTAGCAATCGAGGCACTGCGATATTAAATGGACACCCTGTGTAGAGTGGATCAGTTATGAGAAAACTGATCTGAATCATTCTTAGCCATTTGTATTTTTTTAAATAATTTATCTTTAAATTTCAGGATAGCGAATTCGAACCGGTAGACAACAGCCTAACTGGCGTTCTCGGCAACGATATTGAATTGTCTGAAGAATTTAAAAAACACTATCATTTGTGGGTGGAACAAGAGGTGTTCGGACCAGTGCCGATCAATTGGGAAGAATTATTGATCAACATTTCCGATGAATTCCCACCGTCGACTAAAAAAGAGTAATTTTTGTATTTATTTATTTATTTTCTTGTTTAAAATTTTTTGATATGTATATCCACTTTGGTTTATTAAATTATATAAATTGATATTATGCCTGCCTAGATTAATTTAGGAGTTTTATACTGCTTTTTCTTTTGTGCCTATCATAATTGTTGTGTCCTCCATAAAATCTTTTTATAGGAAAAATGGTCCAAACTGAGTAAATATTTGCAAGATTAATGTATTGAATATGGTATTGTGTAATATAAAAGAATAACTTCATTAACCAAAATGAGGAAGTCAATTTTAGTTAATATTCCAATAACTAGGAAGGTAACTAATAATTGATTATGGCCTAGGGTATATTTTGGCAACCAAAAAAAATGGGCAGTATAGATATTCTAAATGTCTTTATTAACTGTAATTCTTAAGTACTCATTTGTAAGTCTACTATTTGACACTCACAAAATTAATGTTCGATGGGTTGCATTTTATTAAATGCTTTGAAAGTGTTTAATATGCGTTAAGGTCTATTTTTTGCTCTCGAATGTATTGGATTTATTATAATTATAGTGAGGCAACGAACTCCTATAATAGATTAAGAAGTTTTACTAAAACTTTACAAACAAAAATTAAAACTGCCGCAGTAAATACGCTTATGAAACGGTTTGAGAAAAGTAAACACCAATTTTTTAAATATGGGAGTAGGTAGTGTTATTTAAATCTTCTTTCTATATAATGCCTTAAAGAAACGTTGCCTTGTAATAAAAAAACAGCCAGTTACTCTAGTTTATTATTTTACTCTCTGTACATAAAAGATAATATATAATAAGTCTTCCTAATAAATATTTCTGCTAAATTTGTTACTTCAAGATACATTTATGAAAAATAGGCCTTACGCGTTTATTAGTTGAATTCCATTTCGTTAAAATTGTGTGTATAGAACTTGCTATGAAAACATTTTATATACATGATAAAAACATATATTGAGAACCACTTAATACTTAGGCATCATCTGTTTAGTATATATCAGCAAAGCAAACGAGTTCTTAGAGACATTTGCAATCATCAACGCAGAAATTTCCATTTTAAAATGTTCATTAGTTCAAACATAAAAAAAAAAGATTTTCGAGGACCTTGTCTATATAAAAAGTGATCCCAACTAAGAATACAACCAATACATGTATAATAATTCTTAGTAGGTATAATGTCGCACATGTAGTGTCCTTGTGATGCAATAAGATAAATTAGGTAAATGTTTTTATACTCTGCCTCATAAAAATGCATTACTTGTGATTTTATAAAACCAGCCTTTTTAGTTCCAGTTTTAATGGGGCTAAAGACTGTTTTGTTAAAGCAGGGCTTTGAATCCCAATCCTGTCAGTGTCAAACCAGTTCTTGCAAAGGTAGTTAGTTATAAGTTTTGTGGGTAAAACAGTCTTGAGTCCCATTTTGGTTGTCTATATATTTCTAATAATTTTTTTGTATATTTTGTTTTTCATTGGTTTAAGGGACTGTTGAAAGGCTACTTTTACTTGTTACAGATAAAACGTTCTCATTAATATAGTAACCCTATCCATATATATTATGTATGTATATTAAGAATGCAAGGATTTGGTTCAATAACTAGAGGTGGTCTTTAGTCCCTTTATTAGTTAACTATCCTGAGAGTTCTAATAAATCATTAGTATAGAATTTATGGTGTTTTATTTCTTTTATATAAAATTTGCCAATATCTGACCTGTTATTTTGGCGTCATGTGCAAATAATTGAGTATGTTGTCAAGAACTAAAAACTCGATATAGTTGTAGGTAGTGAACCAAATATTTGTTAATACATTACACAATATGTGTTTGCACAAGTCAATATGTAATGTTTAATTATTACATATTACAAATTAAACAAAACCTGCATCATCAAATAAATACAGGAATTCTTAAAATGTATATTTGGCTACAGTTACAGTTTTATTAAAAATCATCAGTCAAAGAAAAATGAAAGTACTTGCCAAGTATGCATTAAAAGAATAATAAAAAGCACCCTTTACCAAATATAATTTAATTTTCTTAAAATAAGTCTTGGCTTCAAGATTTCTCATAAGCCTGGTGTAATGGTGTATAAGTCTTAAACTGAAAGATGTTATTAACAATGTAAATTAAACATTTATAAAGGCGCATGGAAATATAAGCATATGAAGGTTTCAGAACTACTTCATAGAATAATCTCTATACTCTAGGTCAACATCTTTGTAAAGATATCCTGTGCATGGCTAGAATAACCCGGTTTAGAATTGCATAACACATATTTGCAAAAAAATAACCATGGTAGGCAGACAAAATAGTGGGCATTGATGTAATAGCCCTTAAAGATTATATCATGACAAGTATTCTATTAAGTTTGCCCCATAGGGGATTTAGCATCTAGATAACTCCTAGACATTTTGCTTGTGAGACCACACCTGGTATATTAAATGAATTTCTTTTTAAGTGAATGCTTAACTTCTTGGTCTTAAATGCATCTAGGGAAAGTCTATTGGCCAAAAACCATTCAAGAATATTTTTATTGCTATCACCTTTTATGTCTAAAACAAGATCAGGAGGGGAGTACTGGATAACATGACTACTAGGGTCATCTGCTAAAATGATAAGTTTTAATTATTAAACATTTAGAAGCTTATTATTGTATATTAGGAATAAACGGAGGACCAAGGCAAAAACACTATTATATATGTTTCTGTCAGTTTTCAATTGACTCTTCATAACACCAACATATCAACTGCGACCCTGAAGGTATGACGCAATTATTAGTCTCACACCATTACCATCCGGATGGAATAGTTTTAATATCTGGAGAAAGAGACCATCAAATGTTTTAGTGAGGTCAAAAAAATGACATCAGATATTCATCACTTATTAATTCAAAAAGAGGTTCAGCGACCTCTTGGTGCTCTGGAGAAAAAATTAGCATAGTGCTGTTAATTTCTTTCATGAATTCTGACATTTTAAAAAATACTCAATGATTAATCAAAATACAAATTCAACTTTTCAGTCTAAAAATATAAGAAGTTCTAGTGGTAATTTCATGTCAAAAAGTATTTATACCTATATACATTGTCGACTATTTAAAATTCTACAAATTAGATAAAAGGATTTAAAGTTTAGCTATGAGCTTCCTGGTCATAGGCATGTCAGGTAGAAAATTATATTTTGTTTCGGTTTTACCTATGATTATTTTTGTAATACTGTGTGTCGTTGGTTCTTATGATAGAGGTGTAATTGTACAATCTTATTCATAAGAGCCCATTGTTACTAGATTTAATGACCAATACAAGCATGCCCTCCAGTGAGAATTAAAACAGAAGTTTTTGATGCTCTATACTCGTCTAAAGATTGTATTATATTTTCTCTATACTATATGGCATAAAGCACAAATTTAGCAACTTTTTCACCCCAATGAAGGATTATAAAAAAAAACATAAAATAACAAAAAAAATTTTTATTTCTTAGTCTTTAAGGACTTCAGGAAGTTTATACTCTAAAGAGCAAATCATATGATTAAATTAAACCTAATCATTATAATGAAAATGACTTATCTCCTTGCTCTTCCTCTTCCACGTCCCCTGGGGCCTCCTCTACCACGTCCACGACCTCTGCTCTTAGAGGCACCTCTTGCCTGATCCTTCTTTTTAGCTTTCGCTTTAGGAGTGTCATCAATCAGAAGAGTTTCTAGAGGAAGACTGTCCGGAAGGATGTAGTATCTGATGTTGTTACCCCTAACGGTGAGTGTGTCCAAGTTCACAGGGTTCCGGTTCTTCAGGGTCATTTTTACAGCCTTTAAATGTGTATTCATAGCGACATCGACTCCGGTAATAGTTCCGTGGATCTGCGTACCGTTTTTAAGCTCCATTGTGACCGTTTCGTGAGAAAGTTTCATTAAGAATCTGAAAAAAGGAGCTCTTGTTAGTGATTTGTAGGTTAGGATTTTTTGTTTTAAGTTTTTGGTCTGTTTTGGGGTATTTCATGAATTTAGGATGGAGGCATTGTTGTACTAACCTTACGAGCTTCATTTTGCGGTAATATTACTTTGAAAATATGGTATACTTCGATTAATTTTTCTTAACCGACACAAGAACACAAATATTTGTTTAGGCTTCTCTTTTTTTTTTGTCTACTTCCTATCTTCTTTAGGTTATTTCTTAGGATGCGTATGGTCTAAGCTACTTAAGCTGTTCTAGGGAATATTTATGTTTTCAGTTAAATTTATTGGAGTTTTAAAGGGGTTGTATCTCTTCACAAAGGGTTGAATAGATGCGAAGGGTGTTAGTGCAAATAAACTAATGAAACCTTTTAAAGAAATGAGTGTTGACTAGTTATGCAAGGGAAGCTATTGTGACAAATGACGCGCCATCTAGTGTAGATGCGGATTGATCTTATTTTGACATTGGCGCCATATTTGAATCTTGCCAAACGCGGGAAATTTAAAAATAGGTATTGGGAGTATTGTAAGTTAGAGTTGTTTTGAGGAAGTTATTAAATTTTTTGCAAGGTTTTTTCAGTCATTTTAAAGTGCAAAAAAAAATTTGATTTTTCAACGGGTTTTTATTTCCGTAATTTATATGTTCGAGCTTGTTTCAATTTAAATTTATTAGAAGCAAATTGCCGCGAATTTATTTATATTTTTAATAAAATTTTTAAACAGCGCGCACAGCAGTTTCTTATGGGGGAGGCATATTTGTCTTTTATTGGAAGTGGCAATGAAGATTTTTTTAAGGAAGGTATTATATTATTAAAACCTTTTTTCCATTATTATTGGTTTAATTTAAAGGAGATGTATAATTTTCCACTTAATAAAATATAATTGTATGGTGTAGACATCGTGTAGAAAATGCTAAAAAAACAACAAAAGAATGAGACAATTTAACAGAAAATAATTTGTTCGTTGGGCTAAAATGGCCTGAATGCAGATGTAGCATTAGCAATTAACCCGTTGCAGGGGTAAAATTCTTAAAAGTCACAATAAAGTCGAGGCGCGTTGCATTTTTAATTCGCAGTTTAGTTAAAAGCCCCCACCGACATTTTGTCAAATATCCGCTGCACAAATCTGGCGAATACGTCGCCCTTTGTCTGGAGAAAAGCTTGGGAAATCACGCTTTTAAAATTCATAACCTTTTTAGACCGGCAAAGCCAAATTAACGAAAAATCCAATCTAATTTAAATTTAATTACATATTCATTTTCAGGATGGGAAAAATGTCAACAGCTGCTGTGTAGAGAAATTTTCAATTTAACCAGTGGATGTTTCGCCTCAGTTCGTTTTGATAGGGAGAAAGAAGAGTTGTAGATCAAACGGGAGTCGGGACGCTTATAGGATACTCTGACTGCTTTTTCCAGACTGCAGGGAATTAATTTTCTTTGGCTCGCAATTTATAGACAGCATGCGGACTTTTGAAGAATCGTTTTCTCTTTAATTACCTCAACTCGGCTGGATAATCCCCTGTTTAACGTTCAAATGTTACAAAGAATATCTCCAACTTTTATCTTTTCGATTGTTTGTTGATTTTTAATTTTCGCGCACTTGAGGAATTTTTTTTTTCATTTCAATGTAATTAATTATTCATGTAACCATAATATTTATTTTAAACTTAACAAGGAGAGTTCCTTGTTTTTGTTTAATTTGAAGAAGTTTTTTTAAGCAACATTTGTCCCTTCCTAAGACCACTTTCTATTACGAATTTCCGCCAAATTATTCAAGGGATATAATAGTTTAAACGAATTTTTATAATTTTATTTAGGATGGTTTTTTTTTACAATGGAAAATTTGTAGAGAAAAATCAAGTACTTTAAAGATCCCTTCATTCTTGACACGTTTATTTTTTGCTTTACACTAGATGTACATTTTTGGTTGAAATGCGTGATATACGTTGAGAAATGTAATACATAATATATTTATATTAAGATTTATTACATGTTAATAATATAGATTTATTATTTCATAAATTTAAACGTTTAAGTATGCTATATATTGTATACTTTTTAAAGATATTTATAAAATAGAATGAGCTTCTAAAAAAATATACACTTACCATCAAGAAAACGTTGAATATTTAGTTATAGAAAACCAGTATAAAACCTTTACTTTAATCGTTAAATAGTTGTTGATGTGGAATTTATAATACAGGCATCTATTTAAGGTTAAATCGTGGTATATTATACCGGGTGTCCAGGAACTGTACCAACAAGCTTTATATTTATCGTAAATATTTTTTAATAAAAAAAGTATCACTGCATTTTTCTAAATTCTTTTAATTTAAAAACGGTGTTTTTGAACCTAGATAATGAAAAGTTGTCTAGAACCAAAAAAAAAACTTCATTAAATTATCTTAAAAAACTAGATATTCATTTATTTGCGATAAAAAATGGCACAACTATTGCAATTTTCATAGCGATAGGTACGCCTTAATAAAATAGAGGTTTTTTACGTTTTACTCAAAAACCTTAAGGTTTTGTGAAAAAAGTGTAGATACAAAAACTATAGATTATTTTATCACTTATAATTTTATTAAAAAACATTTTTTTCTCAGGCAATTATTTTCTGCAAAAAAAAATGTTTTTCATTAACCCTACGCTTAACCACCCACCCACCCCCCCCACAACTTATCAGTATAAAATTTTTTTCAAAAATCATTGTTTTCCAAAATAATACGCATGAAATACGCTGGTTTCGTCATTAATATCCAATCTTATAACACAGTTTATTTATTTAAATTTGATATAATTATATAATGTATATTAATAAATATGTAAAACATAAACAGTGCTATTAGATTTAATATTCTGGACGAAAAACGGTGATTTTTCAAAACTATTTCTTACTGGCCAAATGTTTGGGGTGGGTGGGGGGTTAAGGGTTGTGTTGATGAAAAACAATGTTTTTGCAGAAAATGTATATGCAATATTTAATTTAATAACACTGTTTATTAAATTTTATATAAATTTATATATAAATATTTAGTATAAAAACAGCGTTATTAGTTTCGAAAATATAGACGAAAAACAGTGATTTTTAGGAACACGTTAAATGAGAAGAAATTTTATTTTTGACTCTACTAAATAAAATTAATTAAACCCCTCTTCCAAGTGCATTTTAGATGACAAAACTATTACAATTTAAAAATGTAATACAAAAGGTCCCTCGGTAAAGTAGAGAGCTTTGGACGTCGTTACAATCTTCTGATAAAATAATAATTTCCAGATTGCCTCATCCTGTCGAAAGAAAATTTCGTCCTGGATATGCACTTTTTGTTTCATTTTTAACTTGCCGGAAAGCCGGCTCTATCTTTGATTTTGTTGGCTAACGAACTGACTTTTCTTTTTGGAGACAAAGGTCTTTGTGCGACTTCAAAAGGGATTTGGCTCTCAAAACCTGGACGACAAAAGTTATTTTTCCATATTTTTATGGCAGACGATATAATTTCCTTTAAAACCTAAGCAAGTCTTTCTTTCTTCGTCTTATATACGTGTGCTACTGAAAAGGCAACACCACTATCCATTTTTTCCGTGTTCCAGTTAAAACAGCCCTTGTATCATCCAAACTTTTTTAGGGTTGACGTCTTCATAAGTGGCCCTTTGTGTGTAGCCGTGGTCGTTTTCCCTAAGTCCCCCTATGATGTATGGCGGGATTAAAACAAAGCCATAACATACGATGTCCACTGAGAGCTTAAGTGCATGTAGTCGAAAGCGATATAATATTGATTTTTTGGACAAGGGACACTTAATAGCAAACGCTCACACGGTTATTGCCTTTCATGCCTATTTTCTACCTCATGCTTTTAATAAAATTAGTAATTAAAGTGCTCACTAATTAATTAGACAATAAAAATGACCAAATATTTATTACAATTAAAAACTAGGTCCTGGAAGTTCCACAGTTTCCAGATTAAGAAATTATTGAGGCAGCCTTTTTCATTTAAATGCCTGGAAATATTTAAATAAAATACTTCTTAAAAATTGGATTTTTGAAAGTTTGTTTGGAGAGAGAACCATTTATTTAAAGGTACACAGATCCTGAAAGTATTTTTTCTTTTGAATGCCTGAAAGAATTCTTTAAAAATTGATTTTTTCCTTGTTTCTCAGGCCATATATTTATTTTATTTTAAGGCATTTTTTTACGCTCTCCATGTAAGCGACGTCTTAACTTTAATCCAGACTTTAAAAGTCATTTATTAATATTTTATATAATCTCTTTGTATATATGTTCAAGCATTTTAAATAATGATTTAATTCTAGGTTGTCCTGAGTCATTTTAAATCCTTTTTTACTCCAGGGTGTTTAAATAGTAAGAGTTGTATTATTAAGGAAAATGATGTTTCTAGATTTAAAATAGAATATCGTATTAGAGTATTAGAATATCGTATTGAATCGTATGTCGGCCATCTTGCTTGAAAAAATTGACGGAAATGACGTTGTTGACATTAACTGATGGAAGGTCATTTCTCATATCATTTGAGACTTAAGTTTGTTTTTTTTTTCAATGTATGCCGTAAGCGTGGGTTGGGTTTGTTTTAAAGATCCTATTTTAAATTAATTACTTTTTTTCCTAAAAAGTGTCTCTTTCAAGACCAGGGGTAATGCCTTAATTGATTTGCAGCAATTCCAGGTTTCCGGTAAGAAAATGTGATTTTATTTATTACTGTTATCTACGTTTGTACTTTAAAATATTTATCTTTTTACATGATCAATATAAATACATATTACAAAATGTTAAATTAACATTTTCCTGTAAATATCCATCCTGTAGGAGTATGTACATTTTTAATGGGTCTGATTAATAGTAATAAAAGATTTTTTCAATTTACTTCAGACCCCCATTACAAGAAAAACGTGGAATGAGATATGCATTGGAAATTTTATTAAGACTTGCAGCTCTAGCATTTGTTCTGATCACTTCTCTCAACAAATTTTAATAACGCTGATAATACTGATACTACTGGGTTTACACTATTATACTTATTTATTTAAACATTTGTTTTGTCATTATTTCTTATATGAATCATTTAGAGGGTTTGCACTGCCTATTTTCATGATTCTTTTCTAATATATTTGATTTGGGGTAATATTCATTAAGGTAAGGTTAGCTAAGGTATATTAATTTACTACATAATGTCTATTATAATAAATTATTGTATATTATGTATGTCATTTTAAGTATTTGCTCTTCAGGAAAATTAAATAATAAATGTATCAAACTACAACATTGTTTTATTTTCATTTCGAAATTAGTGATAGGTATGCAGTACACTATTATTAATTGATTTTTATCCTGATAAATATCTAATACTTACACTTAATCTAAAAGACCCTTTTTTCTATCAGTAATTTTTTAATTAGGCGTTCGCTTTAAATATTACGAATAAATAATAAAATTATCAGATTTCTTGTTAAATGAGATTTGATTTCCCGCCTTAATTTGGCCACGCCTTTCTGCCATTCTGATTGGTCCAATTAGGCAAATCAAACTGCCAAGTTAGTTACAACAGTTTCCGTGGCAAAGCGAGAGAACGCTAGTTGATTTGACAGAAGAATTTCTTGAATCAGTTTGTATGCAACCACCACTTCTCTATACTTTTGTGTTTTGTGGGTCACACTGTCATAATTCAAGCATAATGAAAAATATGATTTTTTTGA
This sequence comes from Anthonomus grandis grandis, assembly GCF_022605725.1. Taxonomy (NCBI): domain Eukaryota; kingdom Metazoa; phylum Arthropoda; class Insecta; order Coleoptera; family Curculionidae; genus Anthonomus; species Anthonomus grandis. Next base: position 22,824,902 of record NC_065567.1, read on the forward strand.
TCTTTTGACTATAAAGCCTCATTTAATTTATGTTTCTCAATACTCGATATTATCTGAAATCATTTTCAGAAACTTCGAGGGTGAGTAATATTCGATATTCAAAACGTCTAGGTTAATATTTATTACGAATTTACGTAAAATTTTGGTACTCACTAATTAATTAAACAATTTGTTCTAAAAATGACCAAACATTTATTATAAAACACTTAAAATACAAAAAAATAAATAAATACTACATTTCTATAACTTAATTTTAAATTAGTATTTACAAAAAAAACAACAGAAATCCACGTACATGGCAAAGGTTGAGCAATTTTTAATGTCCCATTATAATTTAAAATTTAACTGCTTTCGTTATCAAGACTGTTCTCCTCAGGTTTCTCATTAATTTCCACCTTTTTCATATCGCCATCCTTCTTATAGTACAAGGCAATATTGCTAGTATCTAAAAGTTGTAATGTTTCCTCATCATCAGTTTTATCCTCAGCCTTTTCCTCCTCTATATTATTGCTCTTAGGAGCTTCTACTCTCACTTCTCTGATTTCCGACGCTTGCTCATGAGAATTATCTAAATTACTTAAAGTTTCATTAACTGAGTAGTTACTCCTCTCCACACTGGGTTGAAGTATAATTGGATATTGCGCATTCTGTCCTTGTTTCCCTGGCTGCTCAATAGCTTGCAGAATTGATTGCAACAACCCCTCGTTCAATACTTGGGTATGTGACACTTGACCAGTACCACCATCAGCAGATTGAATCTGCAAAGTGTAACTTCCTAAATTCCCTTGCAAAGGAATATTATTTAAATCAATCGATTGAGACTCGACTAATTCACTGTTAGGACCGAAGCTCGCAGCTACTGATTTACCATAATCCTTTCCATGAGCCTCTTCAGTACTTTCAACAGCAGAATTGACCTTTGATTCAGATTTTATTGATGAACTGTGAGCTAAATCTGATACGCCATACTGCAATGAAATCTGAGGTTGAGATGAGCTGTAAGAAGACTGTCCGTGAGAGTTAGCAATGTTTGTTGTTAAGCTAGAAAGCGACGAAGTATAGCTATCAGCCGATGGCACCCCATAAGATAATGAAGGAACTTGAAGCTGTTGCTTATTATAGCAATCTAGTTGAGCAGAAGAACTTTTTCCTTCAGTTAAATCAATAGAAACTGAAGGATGCGAATAGTCTAGTTCCACAATATCTCCTCCTCCAGCAGCTGGAAGACTATAGCTGCCATCCACAGTACCTAGTGGAACATTGTAGCTTGTTAAAGGTAATGCATTTGCTCCATCTATATGGAATTGTTGCAGGTTAAGCCCAGCAGTTGAAGAGCCATGGGCCACATTTTGGAATGATATGGCACCATGAGTACTTGGAACACCATACGAGTTAATAGGGGGCACAGGAGGAGCTGGCGGTAAGTAGGAGTTGCCAAATCCTTTTCCAGAACCCTTGGATCCCTTATAACTGCTTGTGTATAAAGGTGTGCCATATTGAGTAGTTGGTGGTGCCCCATAAACTCCACTTGGAGGAACTAAACCAATTGCATCTGCATGCGATGACGAAGCAAAACCTCCTTTTATACTTTGTGATGATGAACTGAAACTGTTAAAACTGTGGCCAGCAGAAACTGACCCACTTGCTTGAGGAGGTCCGTATGTGTTGGAGAGCTGTAGAGTACTACCACTATCATGTCCTTGAGGGCTGATGTTATACTCAATGCTTTTAATTGCTTGCACGTCAGCACCTTGTCCTAAACCAATTGATGAAAGATCAATATTAAGGCTGTGACTGCTACTGGAGTGAGAGCTGGATCCTGAATTATGAGCTTCATCTCCGGAAGAAGCGACGATTCCTCCAGATCCAGTTACTGTTCCCAGTGGTGCACCATATGAATCACTTATACCTTTAGAGCCGGAATTTAGTGGTACACCATATGAATTACTTAAGCCACCAGGTTGCTCTAATACACTTGGCCCTTGACTTAGATCTAAGGTTACTGGAGGCGCACCATAGCTAGTACTGACGTGACCATTTCCGGAAAGTGGTGGTGGAGATAAATCATGGTATCCAGATCCATCTCCAGTAACATGATGAATTTCCTCAGGTCGCTTCGATACTAAGCCAGGGATTGGTTGCCAGCCATCATATTTGATATCCGGGGGAGTTGGAGGTGCTGGTGCTCCAGGGTGAGGAGGCTTAGGGTTTGCTGAAGGTTGTGGAGGACCATATCCTGCTGTAGACTCTGGGAAAACTTTTTCAGGAACGCCATATTGGCTGGACAAGCCGGTATTTGGTACTCCATACTGAACTGATAACGAGAGGGTTGGCTTAGGTGGTAAAACGGGAGCTCCATATTGGTGGTTTAAACTCGATACTCCTGAATACAAGTTCGATAAAGAATTGGTTGAGAATGTATTTAGAAGGCTGCTTGTGTATAAGTTGTTAAAATTATTTGAATTCAGGTTGCCTTTAAAGTTGAACTTGTTAAAGTTAAAGTTGTCTTTATATATTGGTGGGCCATAGATGGGTTTTGGGGGGCGTAATCCAAAATTTTTAGGAGGGAACTTGTGGAATTTTGGAGGTTTGTTCGGGACTCCATAGGAGTTTTTCGGAGGTCCGTATAAAGGCTTTGGTGGTATAAAGTTTGAGAATTGATTAAATGTAAACGGTGGTGCCCCATATTTTACTGGATGTGGTGGACCATATCCTTTGCCAGGTAAAGGGTTAACTTGTGGCACTCCATAAGTGTTTCCTAGAGTTGGCGGGCCATATAGTGAAGGTGGTGGTGGTGGAATGTCTGGAGGGGGAGCTGGATACACGAAATTATTAGAGGGAGCATTTGGCACCCCATAAACCGGCACCGGCAGATTAGAGCCCAAAGAAGGGATCCCATAAGTGTCACTTATAGCAGGTGCTTCTCTTCGATTGGTCGTCTCTGAACTCTCTGCTACTAAGTCTGTCGCATCAGGTTTCTTCTCGTTTTCTTTAGTTTCGGTTGCAGATGGTTTTTCTGACTCCTCCACCGCTTTTGTTTGACCAGTATTGACAACAGCAGCAACATGTTGCAATGCCAAGCACGCTGACAGGAGTGCAACAAATATCTGAAATAAAACAAGAAACACGTGTTAGGCTTATATATTTTTAATGAACTGAAATCCTTGATTTCTAGTCCAACCTGTCTGCTGCTAATTGTGCTGACGGCATTGGCATCGAAATCGCCATTGAAAATGAAAAGAAAGTTGACCCTGACTGTGAAAGCAAATGTGTTTACAGGTATCTCTCTCGACTGCTGCTGCTGCGGCGGATGCTTGATTAATATTAATAGATTCTTTTCGAGGATGATGATGGAACATCCGAATGTTTGGCAATATTGTTTTAAGAATCGATTTAAAAAGGAAAGTATTACGCTCTTGCGGTTTTTGTGGGCATTGTCTTCCGATTGTTTTTACAGCATTTACCAGAAACGTAAACTGCGCCCTTTTTTTATAAACGATAAAGAAGTTTTTTGCTTATTTTATTGACAATGTATACACCAATGTTATAAAACTTTTCGGTTTTATGGTTTTTGGCGCCCGAAATGTTTATAAAAAACAGAGAGAAAAAAGAGAAATGGCTAATATGTGCCGATAATTACAATTTAAGTTTTCATTTTGATTTCGACATGTGTTCTGGACACAAGCGCAAAAAATAAAAACAAAGCAACTTTTTCATAGATTTTTGGCGCCCAACATTTGGATAAATATGTACCAATATATACCGATGAATATAATTTGAGTCTTTATGCGGATATATAGTTTGGACACATTAATGCAAAAAAGAAAAAAATATTTTTTGCCTGGATTATTAATGCCCAACGAGAAAGCAGAACAAAGAGAAATGGTCTATCTGTACAGATGACTATGATTTAAGTTTTCATTTCGACATGTAAATTCGACACAGTAATGCAAAGAAAATAAATCATTTTCACGGCATTATCGGCGCCCAGCATGTGAGTTAAAAAAAACCACAGAAAAAAGAGAAATGGCCAATTTGTACCGATTAATATAATTCAAGTATTTATTTCGACATGGATTGTGGACAGTAATAAAATAAAAATGTTTGCATGGATTTTTGACGCCCAAGATGTAGGTTAAAAAAACAGAGGAAAAGAAATAGTCAATCTGTATAGATGAATATAATTTAAATGTTTATTTCGACTTGGATTTTGGACACAGTAATGCAAAAAAACGACCAATTTTTGCATGGATTTTTGGCGCCCAACATGTGGGTTCAAAAAAAACCAGAAAAAATTGAAATGGAAAATCAAATAAAAAAAATTATAACAGACGCACATTGTCTTAATTATATGTTTAATCCTTTGCATGTTTTTCAATACGTCCTCCCCAAAAATAGAAAAAAGATAAACGTGTTATAACATTTTTTTTTAATGGGCAATCTGTATACAAACATTATTGATTTTTTTAAAATATTTACAGTTTTTTGGCGCCCAACGTGTGGGCCAAAAAACAAAGATAACCAATTCGTATAGATGAAAATAAGACAAATGGGGCATCATTTGTTTTACATAATGTAGATATTTAAGAAAGCTTACACCTAAAAATTATTCTGTTTCGTACTAACATGAGGGCTACTATCTACACATTTCCTGGTGTTAGTACACGCAAATATTAACATATTTTCCAATTTCGTACCAGATTAGGCCCATTACGCCAATGGGTATGGCTTCCTTAACATGCCCACATATTTTCCAAGATAAAGAGTAAAAAATTAAGTTCAAACTGTTGCGCGACATGCAACGCCACTTTCTTTGATTGAGAGAATGGTTTTGTGGTCGTCTGGAAAACATTTACATTTTTATTTGTATTTACAATTTGCTTCTAGGTAAATGTTCATGAATAGGTAAAGGCTTGCTAATGGCCTTAAGATAGGGAGCTATGATAATAACGGTTTGTTCTAATCAATACTAAGCGGTGTTGGGGTCGACGATTATTTCTAAAAAAAAATTATTTACAGGGTGTTTAAATAGTAACAGAAGCTGTCATGAAAAATATGATATTTTTGATCCTCAAACTACAAAGCCTCATCTAATTTATTTTTCCACAATACTGTATGTTATCTGAAATAAATAACAGAAAATTCAGATACAGTGTTGACTTACGAAACATCTAGGAATAATTATTATGAATTTCAACGTAAATACGACAGTTTTACTATTGAAAAACCAGAGTGTTACACCATAAAAATAACATTATTCCCTCATTTATTTATTTTTATTTGAATTTAGAATAAAATTTGGGCGTGGCGTTAAAAGAGTACTTTCAAATTTAGTACAGAAATTTTATTGTTATATTTAAATAGTCTCACAAAATTCCCCATTTTTGCCCCTGAAAAACAGCTGAAATTTGGTTTAAAAAAAAGTAACTGAAAAAACAAAATTAATAGACCATTCTTAGGCGTTTAATCCCTAAAACACCAAAAAATTCCCAAAAAACAACCCATTATGATTAATTTAATTTAATTTCATGCTTAAGCGGTATTTTTTAGTAAAACCAAAAATTAACGATCAAAAAGGGGAAAATTAAACAAAAACCTCGCATAAGCCCGATTTGATTGGCCAACTTGAACAGATAATAAAACATCGTTAATTTGTCCCCCTTGTTCGCCCCCCTGCCCCCGCAACATCATTTACACCTCATCAATTAAAACGTTGTTATAGGCTGGTAGGCTGAATTGTCCAAATATTGCAGTGCTTTATTTTTTGGCCAGTCCACATGAGCATGTAATTTATTTGCGCTATTTGTAAATCTAATAAATTTATTTCGTTAATTCGGCGCAAGTTAATGCCCAAATAGATGATCAAAAGGGCTAATCGATTGTACACTTCGCCACAATGGCGGCCTTTCAAAATAAAAACCAGATTATCCGTTAATTGATGTTATAGTGTTTTAATTTAAGGGCCTTTGTGACTATTATTAATCACGATTCGGTCACTATAGTTCACTGAACACGACGTGTAATCCGAGTTATGTCACTGGGAAAAATGAAAAATATAATCACAATATTACGAAAATAAGTCACCAACCTGTTGTGACCACATGGCAAGGGATTAATCCAAAAGAAAGTCACAAAATCACTAAACTACATTTAACACGTGTGACTAGCAGAGATGTTTTTTGAAAAATATCTCGCACCTGAGGTATAGGTGGAATATATAGATTCACTTTACAATATTCGCATCGAGATGAGTATCCCCCACCTAATGAAGGATGTAGTCATAAGAAACAGAAGGTTAAAACATTTTACCTCAGATCATTTTAAGCGGACATAAGAGAGAAAGTAGGATAATGAAAGTAGTCGAGCCATACCCATTCGGTCTACCCAGTTCGTACATAAGTATCACAAGAGATGTCCATAAAATAAACAACGCACCGTATTGAAATTATTCTGAATTTCAGGTGGCTTATTACGAATTTATTGCGAAAAATCAATGACTATTATATATTGTTTAAAGAAATTTTGAATACAATGAATGACCAGTCACAATTTTCACTTTAAAATAACGAGTTTTTACTCCAATGATTTCTTAACTTTAAACACATTATTCAGTGTGTTTTAAAATAGGACACTAATTGTATTTATTATCAAATCATCAAATTGCGTTCATGTTTTCTTAATCTTCCTTGTTTCTCATTATGGAAATTTTCATCACCTTTCTAGGTTTTTTTTATTATATATATCGGTCATACGACTGTCTAAAAATTTATTTATCTATAATTTATTTATTTTTTATTATATGAATACTAAGGAATTATTTATAAGTCTATTATTATTATTAATCATTAAATTTTTTTTCCCACTAATAAGTTTTAAGGGTTTTATTTATTATAGTTCATTAACATCAAAAAACTACAAGTTTGGTCCAAGTCTCGAACTTATATTACGATTAATTATTACTTGGTAACACGTGTTTCGCCCCTAAAGGCATCATCAGACCTGATCAATAGTTTCAAAAAATTACGACGTGCACTACTCTTTAATATTGTAGAATTTAGAAACTGTTGATCAGGTCTGATGGGGACTTTGACCAAATTTGTAGTTTTTTGTAAAAAGTAATCTATTGAAGAAAAAAGGACGAATAATTTCAATTTATTTAATTTTTTTTTTCCTTTTTTAAGTTTAAATTAATATTTTTAATGTGGTTTCTGCTGGAAAAAATTCAAATATTTAATAATATTAAAATTAAAAAAAAAAAATTAAAAAGCTTGATGGTTTATAGTAAGATAAGAAAGAATAAATCTACAAAAATTCTAAAAAGAAAATGAGAATGTACATAAAATTTATAGAAAAAACAAAAATTTTTTTTTTTAATTCTGTAGTATTTTTATGCATATTATACTCCACACATATTATACTCATTAATTTATAAAATAAAATTTTGGTTTTCCTATTAATAATGGAAGTTTCTCAGAATATTTCAATTATTCATACCAGGAAATATTTTCGGATTAAACCAAAATTTTAATGATTTCATTAATTTTGTAATTAATGAACTCATTAAAATTTTTCACACTAATAATTAATCATTTTTTTTAAGGTAAATTTTTGAGGAATAAAACTTAGCATTTTATATTTATTGGTCCAACACATTTTTGTTATTCATTTATTGAAATTTATATTTAAAATTCCAATTGTTTTATTTTTTTAATGATGTTTTGGTTAAAAAAAATATACTATTTATGAAAAAATAAATTAAAAAAAAATATATACAGGGTGTCCCATTAGTGCGATAACGAACGATAGCTCCTTATACAGTGATACAAAAAAAAATTTATACGAAATTACTTTACTATCTAAGGTGCATAACATAAAAATATTTTTGGATAAACAGGGTGATTCATAAATGTGATATGATACACAACTTTTTAAATTTAAATGGAACACCCTATATTTGATTGCATTTTTGGATTGCTTTAAAAATTCTGCATACCTTTTATCAAGCATCGTCTATACCAAAACTTACCCGTTTGTGAGATATTTAATATTTTATTCTCATCGTCTCCACAAAAACAAAAATAATTCACTCATTTGGGATCCTACAAGCCAAATCTTTTGTAGGTTGTTAGTGCATACTTACACTTACTTTATGGTCCTATGAGAATTTGATAATATTCTACAGGGTGTTCGCAATACTCTATCCAAAACCGAAAAATGTAAACAACCATATCTTATTTTTTTCAAATGGAACGATCCATATTTTTTTATCTTAAAATGTTCACAATGTGATAAGCTTTCTTGTTTGCATGTCCTATACCTATCTGTAATAGTTATCGAGTTTTTTACACTTTTTCCTAATTTCGCCCTTAAAATCCACAATAGTCGCGTTTTAATTTAAAAGAAGTTTGCTTAGTCGGCCATGGAAATAACAATTGCACAAAAATCAAGCAATTACTTTGACAGAAGATCTAGTGTTGTCAGTTTATCACTAAAGCGAAATATTTTTGCATTAAAAATGAATTTTTCGAAAGAGGATATGGTGAAAATGATTTACTGTTTGGGTGCAAGTGAGAAAAATTGTTTACTGGCAAGCAGAGTTTATGCACAGAGATATCCGGATGCGGAACGACATCCAAATCGATTGGCATTTGAAAGACTAAAGGAGAGATTTGAAAGAACTGGAAATTTAAATGTAGAAAATTTCATCCATATCACGTACAGCTTGTACAAGAATTAAGCGATCAAGATTTTGCTAATCGCCGAAACTTTTGCCGCTGGGCTTTGCAACAAATCCAACTGCAACAGGACTTTTTTGACTTCGTGTTGTTCACTGATGAAGCGACATTCCATAAAAATGAATTTGTAAACCGACACAACTTCCATTATTACAACGATGTAAATCCAAGGCATGTGATACCACTGGATCATCAACATAGATGGTCACTTAATGTATGGGCTGGTATCATTGGGATAAATCTTCATGGACCATATTTCTTTGAACGGTCAGAACTTTCTACATTTTTTTGCAAAATAAATTCGAAGAAGAGCTGGATAATTTACCGTTACAAACAGTAAGACGAATGTGGCTACAATTAGATGGAGCGCCTCCTCATTTTAGCTGTGTTGTGAGGGCCCATCTAAATGACCATTTTCGAGATAAATGGATTGGCAGGAGAGGACCAGTTGCTTGGCCGGCCAGATCTCCTGACCTCACAAAACTCAATTTTTTCTTGTTAGGGTTTGTGAAAAATCGGGTTTATCAAAGGCCTGTTACCACCAAAAACGACATGAAGCAAAGAATTTATTTTCTGTACATTTTGGTATCATTAAATTTGTTATAATTTAATAAAATGCCAAATTTAAAAATGCTTTTCAATCCGTTCCATTTACTATTTTTAAAGTTTAAGGTTTAATAAATTGTTTTTTTCAAACGTCTTTAAACGTTTAGCAAAAAATTTATCAGATAATCAAATTCTCATAGGACCATAAAGTAAGTGTAAGTATGCACTAACAACCTACAAAAGATTTGGCGTATAGGATCCCAAATGGGTGAATTATTTTTGTTTTTGTGGAGACGTGCAAACGTCGATTTTTTGATAAAATATTAAATATCTCACAAACGGGTAAGTTTTGGTATAGACGATGCTTGATAAAAGGTATGCAGAATTTTTAAAGCAATCCAAAAATGCAATAAAATATAGGGTGTTCCATTTAAATTTAAAAAATTGTGTATCATATCACATTTATGAATCACCCTGTATATCCAAAAATATTTTTATGTTATGCACCTTAGACAGTAAAGTAACTTTGTATAAAAAATTTTTTCGTCATCGTCCGTTATCGCACTAATGGGACACCCTGTATAGTAGGAAAACTTGAAAAATACAAAAAAAAAATTATAGAAAATAATAGAAAAACATTTTTATTTTTTAAGAGATTACTGAAAAAATGTGTTTTATCGCATATGTGATTGCCTGCTTTTATTTTTATTCTTAAGGCTTGATTTTCATCATGTTTTATTGTTTTTTTTTAATATTTACAGTTTTACACTTTGATTTAATTTAATATTAATTTTATTTTTACAATGTTCCCTATTTTTATTTTAGTTTTATTTTTTATCTAAGATATAAAACATAGAAAGCCATAAACTGTAATAAAGGAACATTTATAGGTAAAAAGTAAGTTGTGTACCGAGCTGTTTGGAGTCGTTTACAGTAAATTAAAAATAGAACACAATACGCACACAAATTAAAAATAACATAGAAACTAAATATTCCCTATTTTAATCTGTTTTATTTTTTATCTAAGATATAAAAAATAAAACTCATTAAAATAGGTAAAATTAATAAAACATAATTTACTGTAAACGACTCCAAACAGCTCGGTGCACAAACTTACTTTTTACCTATAAATGTTCCTTTATTACAGTTTATGACTTTCTATTTACATTAGTTTAATTTTAGTCTTTATTATGTTAATAACAACTAAGACTAAATTTATATATATTTTTTTAACGAAATCTTTAAAATTTACCCTTATAATTAATTATTAATAAATTCAGGTGAATTTTTAGTAAAGCCTAAATTCTTTTTTCATTTAATTTTTCTAAGTTTGTTTAATATTTGTTTATTTAGGACAAAATAAAAAAAAATTATAGTAACATGGAAAAGACAGAAAATATATTTTTTTCCTATAGTGACTTTTTCGCCCTCAAATTTGAGACACCCTGTACATTAATAAATATTTGGTTGTATTTATATTAAAAGCACACACAATACACTTTTATTACTTTATAAACTAAATTTCTTTAAATTCCGATTAATAATACACATATCGTAGAAAGTTTTCAGACTATCTGTTGAATTTAAATAAATATATATATTTTTTTTAAATTTTGTATGCAAGTGTTTTGCTATCGACAAAAACTAATTTTTAAATCTATTATATAGAAAAGCGCTTTCGTCAAATTCCAATCCAATCCAAAAATATCTTCTTTTAATAAACTCTTCATTTATTCTCCCTATGTTTCTTTCACACCATTTATAGGGTTAACAAAATAATCCTTTCAAAAATAAAACTCACCCATTCCTTTCTTTGTGCTTCATTTTAAATAGATCCAAATATATGTATCTTTAAGCCTTTGTATAGCTTTAGTAAGTTTTCTTTATTTTCTTTTAGCCAATCTCTTGGATAGAAGCATTAAGAAATTAATTCTTTTACAGTTTACATGGGAAATTCAATTTAATTTTATTAAATATTTACGCTATGCGACTCGTATATATTAAGCTGCATACATACATTAATATTATTATTATGCAATAATAATTGTTATTATATGACTATGAAAGTTTTCTATTTTCATTTGAAAAATGAATATTAATATACCGTGCTCGCATATTTATTTTTCATTTAAATAAACAAGGTAAACACACATTTTAGCAATTTTAATTTAAACAAAACAGTACAGGAATATTTATCATTTTTAGGTGTATTTTGTGTTGAATAAATTACTATAAAAAAAAGGATTTTACGGCTATAAACAAACAAAATGAAAATTAGTGTTTTTAATAGATATATTAAATAAATTTAAAGCAAAATACCAAATAAATATATACTATTTACTTTATGTTATAACTTTTGTTTTTGTCGTTTTAATATGTGGTGTGTATATACAGAACCATATACGGTACAAGGCATATTTATGAGCTAAAAAAACCAATAAATATACAAATATTATAATCGGACTTTTGGTAAAAACTAATGCTACTGCCTCGATATAATTTTGGTAATTATTTCGCGTATATAATTAATGTACCAAACTACTAAACGGAAAATTAAACATGCTTTTATAATAATTAACTAATAAGTGTATATTATACCATAACAATTTCCAAGCATTTTATTTAGTAATAATTCATGTAATTTTCATAATGTAGGCTTGATGTATTCATTTTGTGCTCCCAATATTAATTATTTTTATTCATGTGAAACTATTTCACCCATATAATTTGAATTCCAGTTTAACTACTACGAATTTTAATTAACAAATTCATCCATTAATTAAATAGATTAAACATAAACTGGCGCACAATTATATCGTAATATAAAACTATTTTTTTTTAATTTCATAACGACTAAATTTAATATTTCTTTGCAAAAATTATTGAATAAACCATTTTTTTGAAGTATATAAATTATCCATGCTCACAGACTCGTAGAATTAAGATAATTTAAAAAATATTTTATTTTTTAAAATCTTCTTTTTGCATTCGTTTGTATAAAAAAAAAAATTATAAGCTAAAAATGAAATACAATTTATTCGTATTTACAGTAATCTTTATTGAAATTTTCTGTTTGAGGTTTAATATATAAATGACTTGCAACTTGTTTGCAACCGTTAAAAATAACGTTCATTTTTAATTTTCTTTTCCTAATGAATTATGATTTTTCGCCTTTTAAATGAAAGACATATATTTACAGCAAAGTAATCATCATGTTCAGTCACTTATAATTTATTGATAATTTATCCTTTCTTTTTAAAATAATAACCAGAAAAGGGAACAAACAAGATAAATAATTACTCAAAAAAAAATCATGACACTGTTTACGCAGGAGGAAATAACAGTCTGACACCAAAGTTTCTAGTAATTTAGCGGACACACACATACACCCGAATTCTCGTTATTTTCTTATAATCATCCTCCGCTGCAGCAGAAATTAATCTTCTTTTGTTTAGACAAGACTACGTTATTCCTAAACACCCTTTTTACTCGGCGCTGTTTGTTGTAGCCCTTAGTCTTTGCCCTATTCTTTCGCAGAAAGGGACAGAGCAAAGCTAATTTAAAGATTTTAATATTTATTCTTTCTTCTCGGAATTTATAGGGGTTTGTTAGTATAGTAAATGGGAAAAGTTGTATTGTCTTTTTCTTCAAACAAGTTAACCCAGAGATTTGCTAAAACCCCAATCAATTCACTTGTTTAACACAAATGTTTGCACACATTTCTGCCCCAGTACAACTCATTTGAAATTTAAACCTAAGTTTCTTTTAAGCTTATTTATGTGCTCTGGGATGCACTACTGTCACTAACAACCAGAAGCAAAGATTTTTCTATATTTTTTAATAGAAATATTCAAAATTGCCGCCAAAACAAGCCAAGGAAAAGGAAGGAGGAGATAAGTTACCACCAATCAGTTACCACATTCCCATGCGCAGTCAATGAATTTACGTTATGGAGTTGCACGAGGACCATCTTGATGTTGACTTCTTTCAAATAAAAAAGGCAATTTATTAACAGAACTTGTTTGTTATATTTGCTATATATTAAGTATTTTTAGAAATATTTAATAATTATTAAATTATTTAATATAAAACATTTTAAAATAACAAAATAGCTTCTTTGTCTTTTGGTTTGTATTATATAGTGTTATGAGAGTTTAAAAGTCCCGCCATTAAGGCAACTCATTCAATCAACGACGGGAGAGGGGAGTGTAAGTTTGTACCAATCAGATTCTAAATTCCTATGCGCAGTGACCGAATTTATGTTATGGAGTTGCTACGATAACTGTATAACAATATATTATATATATGGATATAATAACAAAATCATTTAAAAATTTATTAAATTTAAGAATGCAACACGCCAAATTAGATATACAGAGGGACATTTAATTATGCATTTACTGAAGTTCTGTCAATCACCTCCTCACCTCCAGCTAACCTCACTTTAATATGTCAAATGGAAACCCCCATCGTGTCATACATCATAGTAAGGAGCGTAAAATTCTCTATTCAACGGTACCAAAAAAATGAAATCGGTAAATGTGTAAGCAAATAGTTAGCGAAAATGTCTAGAAATAATGAATATTTTATTTACGTCAAACTTTGGTTTGTCAAATGGCTACCCCATGGTGTGATACATTATTTTAAAGGGCATCCATTATGCTATCAATGGTTGTAAAAAAAAATAAAATTGATTGACCAAATAATAATTTAATATATAATTATAATTATTTTTAAATATATATTTTATAATTGTTATTATTTTATTTATTTTTAATATTGTATACATTTGTATATATTAAAGAGAATATAATTATACTTATATTTTCTTATAATCAATATTAAGGAACAAGGAAGAAACTGTATTCTGTGAAATTGTACTCAATAATAATATAAGGCTTTAAAACTCCCGCCATTCAGGCAGGTAACCCAATCAAAACAACCAGATCGATGAGGAGATGGAGAGTTTAAATTTCCACCAATCAGATTCCAAATTCTCTTGCGCAGTGACCGAATTTATGTCATGGAGTTGCTGCGATGACCATTTATGTTTGTTTATATACTAGAAATGGTTTTGGAACAGAATATAATAATTACTTGAATTTATCAATGTTATATCATGTATTTAAGATTTAAATAAAACTTTATTTGCCATCAGATATACAATTATTACTGAAACTTAAGAGTTTATCTAACACTCAGAACTTATAAGTTTATCTGAACGGCAATAGAAGCAAGTGAATTAAACACACTGACGCGGGGAAGAAAGGTTTTTTGGTTAAATAGAATCGCTTTAATCCTTCTTCCCATTGTATGAGTTTTCAATTCTTGAATCAATCAACTTATTTCCACTCTCAGTAGTTTAAGTGTAATATGTTTTGAGAAACTAATATCAGTTTTCTATGAGTGTGATTATTAAAAATCTATTATATTTAAAGATGAAAGTTGTCTTTTTATTTTCTAATCGGCATTTTTATCATGCTTGCTAATTTTAATTATGCATAAGAGTTTCTTAATCATCAAGATTAAAAAAAAAAACTAACAAAGTTTAATATCCTGTAAAATTGTACTTCATAATGATATAGGTCTTTAAAATTCCCGCCCTTCAGGAGATTGATCCATTCAAAACAACTAAATCAACAAGGAGAGGGGAGGCTTAAATTTCTAACAATCAGATTCCAAATTCCCATGCGCAGTGACTGAATTTATGTCATGGAGTTGCCGCGATGACCGTTAATGCTCGTTTATATGCAAGGGGCGGACTTGGGATAGAATATAATTCAAGAACTAATTACTTGACTATATCAATGGTATATTATATATTTATTTATTTGTTTATTGCTTTAATTATTTAGATAGACTAAGTAATCTAATAACAGGAATGCACAAAATATCTTAGTGAATTAAAATACAAGTAAGCGCTTTGACAATTGTTACACTTTCACTAAACCTAACAAATATAACCGGAAATAAACCCAGCTAACTTATTTATTTAAATCTTTACTATCATAAAAAAAATATTTAAAAAAATTTACTATTTGTCTAAAATTATTAAAACTACGGACGCATCTGAGCAAAGGAGAGCTTCTATATATTAAAGCGGAAATTTAGTATATTTACAAACTGGTATTGTACTGTATTGTAATAAACGGGTATAACGACGAAATAATTTAAAAACGTATTATATCTTAAAATGAAAGTTGTGTTTCTTTTATAATTGGTTTTTTTTTCTATAATGTTAACTAATTTTAATTATACATAAAAGTTTCCTAATAACTAAGATTAAAAAATAAACCAACAAAGGTTATTATCCTGTAAAATTGTACTTCATAATGATAAGAGACTTTGAAATTCCCGCCTTTCAGGAGATTGATTTAATCAAAACAACCAGACCAACGGTGAGAGGTGGAGTTTAAACTTCCACCAATCAGATTTTATGTTCGCATGCTCAGTCAACGAATTCATGTCTTGGAGTTGAACGATAACCACCATTTATATTCGTTTACATGCTATGCTGTTAAAACGGGCCAGGGGTCGATTTTGGACATAATATAATTAAAGCATTAATAATTTAAAGGATATTAAACTGGGAAAAAAAATTTACTTTTTTGTTAATATATCGAAACTGTTGTTTAATGCGATAAAAAAAAATATCGTGTAGGTTTGAGGCCTTAATAATCATATATTAGGTTTTTTATTTGTGCTATCATTTTTGCGTCAAAGCTGCCAGACAATCAAGGTAAAAAAATTTATCTGCACACATATTTATAGAAAATTAAATTCCCTACAAAAAAAACTGTCTTTGAAAATGTTTGCCATTTCCGCATGACGAGCCGTTTCTGAATAATCAGGCTTTAAATATTGCTATATTTTTAACAAAACAAATAAATATACGGAGAAGAACAATATAGACTCTTAAAAAGAATTTAATACAGTACAAAAAGGGTCTTTTAACGTTTTTACATAAAATCACTCTTTCAAAAGTTATTTACAATTTAGGTTAAAGGAAAAATTAAATTATTGTTTTCTTGGTTGCTGAACCATTTTTTTTCCATTGAGTGAAACAAACTGATATTTTATCATTTTGTCAATCCTACCAGATAAAGTATCTTAATATAGATAAAATGTGCAGATAATTTTTTTTACGTCGATAGTTTAAAAATATAAAGTAGTTTTTTTGGCGCAGTCTAAGGGATATACATTGATTTATTAAACTTCGAAAAGACCATTCTGACAATATAAAGGGTAAATTTTCATAATTTATGTTCTCCAGCAAGTATGTGACCTTATTATAATATACCCAAAAGTTACCAATAAAGTTACTTTGGAAACTTGAAACTTAGCTGCAATGACGGTTTCCATAGTTTAGCCAAAAGGGATCGTTTAGTCCACTGAAAACGATTTCAGTGGCTATATATGCCACATAGTTTCCCTGGGAAAATTTATCCGCCACGTGAAAGTGTAATTTCGAAATAAATATATATAGAGGGCAATTTTAAAATAAAAAATAACATTAAGAAGGTTAAACTTTATCTAAAGATGGTAGCCAGCAGGGCCTAATCCATCCCTTTACGGTCGCTTGTGGTGGTTATTTGTTAGTTTCTGCGGTATAAGGTCAACAAGGGTAGAAATTTAAGTTCTTGCATAGTTTCATTAATCAAAGCCATCGGGCTACGGGCTACGGGTTACATTCAGCGTCTGCGATCCGTGACACTCTAATTCACAAATTAATACATAATCCTACGCTGGCTCAATCACTTTCCCGCTTGCTTTACGACATCATATTTGCCAGCGAGCGATGATAAATGATCCTTTTTGGCAAAAACTTTCTGTTAATTATTGTTCCTGTTTATCTGTTGGGGCCATGATTGAGCTTTTTTTTCATGTCGGCTGTAGCATCCTTTTAGAAAATGCTCATTTAGTTTGCTCGTCGACGTTTAGGTAGTGAAAAATTACTCATTTTAGTACTTTGTTTTAAAAATTTAAATAAGTTTTAAAAAATTTAAAATATTGTTGATTCATCGCTTAGGCAAATCAATGACATCAAAACAATCTTAATACCACTTAGAAATACACAAATAATTAAAGATTGAATTATAATTAACTACTAATTATCATGAATATACTTTTCTGGTAATCGGGTGTACTGCGATTTTTTACAACCGTTACCCATGCGACATATTGCACATATTAAAATAATAAGAATTTAGCTTTATATAAGTTCAAAGCAATAATCAGCTAAGCACGTCTATGACAGTGAACCCTCCAAATATCATATCACTGCGGCAAGTTGTGCATTTAAAACACGATTCTTCACATTTAATAAACGTGTACACCGAAAAAAATGTGTAAGAATAAATGCTACTATTGGAGCAATTTTCTTTATAAAAAAAGGTACAAATAGGGACGGTAATAAATTATTAAAACAATCTTTATAAAATTATAATTGAAATGTCCTTAAAATTGTGATTGAAAGTGTTGCAATTTGATAATAAATTACATACAATATATCGAAAAATCAAAATTTAAAGTAGTTATTGTAACCACTTTTCGGTAGTAGCTTTTAGGCAATATTATAAGCTCAATGAGATTTTTTTTGAGTAAAATTTATGTAGCTAAAATACGGGTGAATAAATGATGAGTTTAAGAGGTACATACAAATAAAACGTCCTATTGGTTATAAATATTGCTGTTTATATAAGGTACATTTAATTGGACTATACGCTGTAGGCCATTTTGAAGATGATGAAATGTATTTATTTTAAAAACCATAGAAATGTTTAAAATTTATGAATAAATCAATCAAGTTTTAATTAATTTTATCAGTAATTTACAGATTCCAGCGACATAATAATAACACAAAAATTGTGGATAAGGATCCGTCTTAAAAAAGTCTAGTTCATAACGATCCTCATGTTTTCCAAGTTATCTTGGAAACCTAAAATTTTCTATGGTATCTCTGCATAACTTTATGCTCATGTGACTGTTTTTCTATCTGCTATAGTTTCCCAATCATCAAATTGGGCCACGCCGTATGTTAGACCAAATTTTTTCACAAAAAAAATACTAGCACGTACATAAGTAAAGAAATTATTTTATACTAAATTTGAGAATCAGAAAAAGATTAGATCAAATGTTTAAAAAATTGAATTCAAGAAAAATAGTAATACTTAAACATATTAAGAAAAATATACAGAATATTTTAATATAGAAAACCTAATGTAAGTCGAATATTTGTATAAAATCCCGAAAAGTCTATTCATTTCTTGACTTTTATGAAATTTTTTACAAAAATTCACGATGAGCTTATGCGGTCAAAAGTCACGAGAACGGGAACCACATAACCGCAAAACACAAAAATATAAAGAATTGGTGGTTGCATAGAAACCGATAGAAATTTCTATGACAGTTTTGGTAGCGACCTCCCGCTTGACAACGGAAGCTATTACATCTAATTTGACAGTTGTACATTTATGCTTCGTTAATTTGACCAATCAGGATGGCAGAAAGGCTAAACTAAGGCGGTAAAATCAAATTTCATTTGATAAGAAATCTCATTAGTCCTTTTTAGTCGCAATATCTAAAGAGCACCATTTAAAAAAGTTTTTTTATAAAAAATCATTTTTACCAGTAAATTTTTTGAGAAAAATATGTATCGAATTTATACACATTAAATTTAAAAAAATGCAGCCTGTTTCTTAAAAATTGTAGGATCTTGCACGTGTAGTGAGAATTAAAATATATATGTTGTTAAGGAAACCGAAAAAATTACTAGTTTTGAAGCTTTTTCTAAAAATAGTTAATTAATTCTGGACAAGGACTAAGAGTAGACTTAATCTATTAAAAGCAATAACTCTCTCAATTACTTTCACACATTTCCTGATTTCGTTGTAGCAGAAAATGCGACTCACTATTGGGCTATTTACCACTCGACGAGCTTAGAATACTGTCAGATTTACTTTGATATGCCGATAGGATTTCTTGCTACATGTAAGATAAAATTTGCTACATTTGTAAAAAAAAAGGGCGACGCAACATTGTAGTAAAAAATACAATGTTACGTCAAAGCCATTTTTTACAGTATAGGTGAGCACTCTTATATGATTAGGCAGGTCATTCCACATTCGAATACTTAAATATACAAATGATTTTTAACAGTTGAAGTCTTCATACGGATTGTCAGTAGGTAAGGGTTTCTATACTCTATTTCAGAAGTGTATAGAGCAATAAACTGGGGAATTCCGTTCTGTTTGGCTACATTTCGTGGTAGTTCATAGGCGCAGGTACTTATAATATTTATGAATTTAATTTTCACGGATTAAATGCCTTTATTTTGAAAGAGATTAAATACTAAATAAATAATTTTAATCCTTTTGTATAGGTACCTATCTTTTAACGCTTTGTAATATGCAAAAATGGGGTCAGGTAATATATATTACCTACCATATTTTAAACGTTAGTATTCACTGCTACGCTGTAGTGTAATCACAATATTATTATCCCAATATTTAAAAAATGGAGGTATTCAGTCCAACGAAAAGATGTACTAAAAATTCTCCACTATCGCTGAGTGAAAAAGTTATTATTTTAAATGTACATGATTGCATAAAACACGATTACCCTAGTTTTACTGTGCAAGAAATTATTGAAAAATATTCTCGAATGAGTGGAATTGGAAAGTCCACCATTTTCAAATTGTTGCGGGAAAGAAAAGTAGCAGGTCAAGTGAAATCCCCCAAGCAAAAGCCAGGACGACCTACAAAAATTCTTGATGAAAATGCTAAATGTATAATTCGAAGAAAAGTTTACTCTTTTTATTTTAAAAAGGAAATACCCACCCTAGACAAAATTTTAATGGAGCTTGGCCGAGATGACAGTATTCCGTTGATAAGTAGAAAACTTTTATGGAAAACTTTAAAAAATATGGATTTTGCCTGGAAAAGCATAACCGCAAAGCACTTTTACTGGAGAGCGACGAAATTGTTTGTTGGAGACGACAATACTTGAGAAGTATCAAGCAGTACCGCAGGGAGCAAAAGAAAGTTTTTTATCTTGATGAGACGTGGATTAACGAAGGTTATATAGTCCAAAAAATGTGGCAAGACAAAAATATAACCAGTGCTCGCCAAGCTTTCATAGAAGGCCTGTCTACGGGTATTAAAGTACCTTCGGGAAAAGGAAAAAGACTTATAATCACACATATTGGAAGCGAAGAGGGATTTTAAAAAGAAGGTCTGCTAACCTTTGAGTCGACTCGCACAGGAGATTACCATAAAGACATGAACTCAGACGTTTTCGAGGACTATTTTGGTGAAATGATAAAATTTCTTCCGGCTAATTCGGTGGTGGTTATGGATAACGCAAGCTATCATTCACGGCGAATAGAGAAGACGCCAACTTCAAGTTGGAGAAAGCAAGAAATTATCGATTGGCTGACTGCAAAAGGTATTGCGTTTGAAGCAAATTTGATAAAAAAAGAACTGCTGGCAACAGCAAACTTACACAAAACTCGTTTCATGAAATACGCCGTGGAAGATATAGCCGAAAAATATAATATAACTGTACTGCGCTTACCGCCATATCATTGCGAACTAAATCCTATAGAACTGATATGGGCGCAGGTAAAAGGATTTGTAGCAAGACAAAACACGACTTTTAAAATGAAAGATGTTAAGCTACTGTTTGATCAAGCCATTACGGAAGCGACACCAGAGAATTGGCGAAAAGCAGTCCAGCATGTAATTAAGCAAGAGGACAAAATGTGGGATGATGACAACCTCATCGATCAGACAGTCGATCCTTTAATTATAATGTCAAGAGGTGATGACAGTTCGTCAGATGACGAAGAAGACTACAATCTATTATAATTTAAAATTGTTATACACTGTTCAAAAAGTGCCAGATCCAAAAGTGACATTTTCAACTGTTTTACTCTACATATTATGTTCAATAAATTTGTGAAAAAAATATATTATTCCATTTAAACAAAAGTAACTTTCTAAAATAAAATAGCATTTAAGTACATTAATTATAAGGTAAAAAACAAGTCCCAGTTGCACGCCTTTGGCGAACCGTTTTCAATGTTTATCAGTGGGTAACAATGGGCAAAACTCATAAATTGACCCAAAACCGGGTGGCACTACCTGCAATCAACGAAAAGAAAGAATTTTACATTGAAACTAATACCCAACTAAGGTAGTGGCATAAAATATTGGTGGATCACCAGGTACCACTTTTGCATACCTAATGAGGTTTTATTGCTCTACACACTTCTGAAATAGAGTATAGTAATATATGAAACTTCCCGAGTGAAAAATAAATACCTTAGCATTGCGGGTTGTCCAGTTTTGATAATCTTATATATTGAAATATACATATGCACTTTTCTTCTATTGCTCGTATTTAAAATTGAATTTGAATTTAAATAAGGAATTATGTTATTGATTTCTAAATGGTGAGTTAAATGAATCTCTTTCAGCGAACGAAGCCTACTATTCTAAATCACTGTTAATTTTATTTTTATATCAAAAGATAAATAAACGTGAGAGTCGTCTGCGTATTGTTGCAATTTAGAATATTGTAGGCAGTCCTCCATATCAACCACATAAATAGAAAATAGTAGTGGTTCTAATATAGACCACTGTAGAACACCAAAAAATTTGAGTATTCTAGATCTGAATTCTTTCTTAATAGAACTATAATAGTATTTTATTATACAGGGTGTCCCAAAAAAGAGTGTCAAGCGAGCGCCCAGAGATAAAGCAACCCTAGGGGAATCCGAATCACCCCCATGTATATGATTCGATTTTTTTTAGTTTAGGAGTTATTACATGTTTTGTGATTTTTTAGTATTATTCGACTTGTATGCTTATTTCTGCTATATTCATAGTAAATAGGTAAGGCGAATGCCTGATTTTTATTTTATTATTTAGATAAAAGTTGACTCTGACAAGAACAAAGATAATTTGATCCAGAAATTAAAATATTGCTTACAAAAATAAATAAATTGCGACATAAAAAATAAAAGTAAAAAAAGTTCAACAAAGTTAAAGGCGTTTTAAAAATTACAGCTTTTTTGTTTTTTCAAAACATAATTATTTATGAAACCTTATCGATCTATCAGCTTTTCACTATAAAAAATTCATTGGGCTACCCTTATCGCATCTTATCTAAATAACAGTTAAAAGGAAAACAAAAAAAGATTTACTAATAAATAAAATAAAGCAAAAAGTGTTTTAATCAATTTATCTTTAATTATTACATAAAGTTTTCAAAATGACGACCTTGTTGTTCAATACAAATACGGCATCGGCGAAAAAAATTATCTTTTAACTGTCTAAATACTAATCTGTTATTTTTTACGGTTTGTTTTGCTTCATTAATTTTTATTCTTAGTTCTTCTAAGTTGCTTGACTCTTGAGCGCACACGACCTCCTTGTAGTAACCCCAAACAAAAAAATCAATTGGGTTTAAGTCCGGTGACCTGGGGGGCCACTGAATTGGTCCACCTCGATCGATCCACTTGTGTCTAAATCGCCTATTCAGATATTCTCGAACATTTATCGCATAATGGCAAGGAGCCCCATCGTTCTGAAAAAACATGTCTCTCCTTGTCTCCAAATCAACATCTTCTAACAGCTCATGGAGATTTTCAGTTAAAAAATTTAAATAGATTAGAATTAAAATTTTTGTAAGCAATATTTTAATTTCTGGATCAAATTATCTTTGTTCTTGTCAGAGTCAACTTTTATCTAAATAATAAAATAAAAATCAGGCATTCGCCTTACCTATTTACTATGAATATAGCAGAAATAAGCATAAAAGTCGAATAATACTAAAAAATCACAAAAAATTTAATAACTCCTAAACTAAAAAAAATCGGATCATAAACATGGGGGTGATTCAGATTCCCCTAGGGTTGCTCTATCTCTGGGCGCTCGCTTGACACTCTTTTTTGAGACGCCCTGTATAATAGTATTTTTTGAAAACCCATAGTACTGTAATTTAGTTAGTAGTAATTTAGGATCTATGGTATTAAATCGACAGATTTATTCGCTTTGCAGCGAGTCCATGAACAAAGATAAAGACGTAAATAGAATGGAATTCTATTCTATTCTTCTTGGGATTAGTTTGTCGCACCTAAAGCCATCTATCGGTCTGAAATAAAGTAATGACTCACGTATTTTATTACTAGATGGCGCGCCACGCAAGAGCTCGCTATTCTAGGCGGGATTTTCAAATATTTTGACTAGCCTCCCTTTACTAGCATTGATTTCGTATTTAAATACTGAATTAATTCCTGAAAAAACACTTCATAAATTAAACAAAATGTATTAAAGTTACATACATTGAAATTTTTTAAATATTTATATAAAAATGCGAAAGATTTATTATATGAGTCCATGGTAATGAAGTAAATAGAATGGACGAAGAAGTATCACAGAAGTGATCTTGACATTAGAATATTCTTTAACATTGATTTATTAAATACTGTATTTAGGTCGATCAAAGTATGAAAAAGGTGCAAAATTTATTAAAAATACCTTAGCGAAAAATAATTCGAAAACAATTCGGATCCACTTTTTTTTAATAAACCAATTCCAATTTAACCGAGACGATGCGGCAGCTAGAATTTCTTAAGTTGGTATCTGACTTTTACAATTTTATTTTAGCTTTTAATGCTATGCCCTTTTCTTACAATATAATTTAGAAATAGAAAAATTTTCTTGGAAATTTAATTTTCTGTGCTTGGATAAACAGGAAAATTTAAGTTTAAAATAAACTTTGCAAGCGCTTACCTCCCTTGTGGTTTAACTATTATTTTTGAAACGAAGTGTCTGTACTTTGTAGGAATATTCATGGCTGCATCCAAGTAAGGAGCCTCCGGCGGAATTTTTAATATATATTTTAAAGAGTTGTTTTGTTATGGCTTTTTAAAAAGAACAATATGCCCGCTAAAGTGTTCTATTTTATATAAAACGAACCACCCTCAAGCCAAATGGCTTTACAATCAGTTAGACTTAATGACGTAAAGTATGATAATAAAGTTTTGAATTAAATAGCCACAACGATGACTTAGCGCGCTACACAAGCTGACAGGAGCTTTTTGCTTGAATTGCTATTAAGCTTTTTGTACAGGCCCTTTAATAAATAATTTATCTATAACGAGCAATTTACTTTACTTGCTGCGCAGGGATTTTTCAAAGGGAATATATTATAAATTCGCAGCTGTCTAAAGCAAAAGGCTGATGCTGTAAAAAATCAGTGTTAATATTTAAACTGGATTTTATCCAGGCATCTCTCCATGTTGTAAATATTGAGTGCAGTAATTACCCTAAGGGTAAATATGTTCGTGTTAAATTTATGGAAAAGATGGAGTTTTATTGCTTTAGAAAAAACAAGCTTGAAATAAAAATTATATTGAAAATTTTTTAAAAATTAATTAGATTTAAGGGTGCGGCATGTTTATGTATTTCTTAATTGTTTCTAGATTTCTTTATGTATGATATTCCATTATTACACTATAAGATATATATGTGTATGAAAAGTATATCGTAGCGTATATAGTGGCATATATGTGATATCGGGGTAATTTTAACGCATATTTAAGGTGTAGATCGAGTGTAAAGACTAGCTATGTAAATACCTTTTAAATTTTTTTTACATGCCGACGTTTTTCCCCTTGTGTAAACAGAATCGTATATTCTGTAGTTTAATAAATAGACCTTGATTAGATACGGTTGATAGATATACCAATAGTTTTAACTTAAAGACTGTATTTTGAACCTAAATATTGAAAAGTTGACTAAAACCAAAAAAAAAAATTTTTTTCAAAACTTGTGACTTATCTTAAAAAAACTGAATTTTCACTTATTATTACTATTCACTTATTATGCAATTTTCATACCGATACGCCATGCTTTCAAAAAATAAAATAGGGTTTTCTCATATTTTACTCGAAAACCTTAAGGTTATGTGAGAAACTTATAGTTACAAACTAGAGATTTTTTATCACCTATAATTTTCTTAGAAACTATTTTTTCCAGGCAATTATTATCTGCAGAAAAAACCGTTTTCTTGAACCCTACCCTTACTCCCCCACCCGCCCCACACAACTTACCAGTAAGAAATTAATTTCAAAATCATTGTTTTCCAAAATAATACATTAACAGCTGGTTTTTTCGTTAATATTTAATCTAATAAAAAAACACAGTTAGTTTATTTAAATTTGATATAATTATATATATGTATATTAATAAAAATTTTATAAAAAAACAGTGCTATTAGATTAGATATTATGAACGAAAAACGGTGATTTTTCAAAAGAATTTCTTACTGGACAAATGTTTGGGGTGGGTGGGGGGGTAAGGGTGGTGTTTATAAAAAACAATATTTTTGCAGAAAATATATATTTAATATTTAATTTAATAACACTGTTTGTTTAAATTTGATATAATTTTATAAATAAATATTTAGTATAAAAACAGTGTTATTAGATTGGATAATAAGAACAAAAAACAGTGATTTTTATAGATGTGATAGAAGAATTTCATAAAATATTTGAAGTGTAGAAATCGAATTTAAAACTAAGATATGTAAATTCCGTGTCAATTTTTATTTAAATGCCAAATTTTCTCCCTTTTGTAAATAGAATCGTATTTAATATACGTATATTCTACAATATACATATGTTGCTTGGGATCTTAGGTAATTCAAAAATAATCTCACCTATTGCTAAGTTTCTCATCATTGAATTAATAAATACCAGATCCAAAATAATTCCATTCCATTCTATTCCAAAATTTTGTTTGAGATTTGTAATATATTGCAGAATTTAATAATTCAGTGACCTGGAAATTAATGAATACTGGAAAGTACACGTCTTACCATTTTTGACAATTTTCTTTCACCAATAAGTATGGCAACGCCGATTCCACATGGAGCGGCGTGGCCAAACCAACGTTGCCAAATGAGGAGGATTACTGTTTCCTTTTAAATAAAGTTGTTCGCTAAAGTTTTCCTATTTAATAAATATATTATTATTATTAAATATGGTGCACTGTTGTTATGTCTTACAAAATCTACTTGTGCTCCAGAAATCAAGCTACATTTTTATATAACACAAAAATAACATATTCGCAAATCCGAAACGCGATGGGGATTTCATCATTTCGTTGTTTCAAAATTATCTTTTCCCATTCGTTTTATTGCCTCCTCGAGTAACGTGTGTCCCGGGTGATTCATACTGGAAGATTTACATAATCGCATATAGAAATTGATTTCTTTGAATACAAGTTGGGATGGATCAATCAATTCCTATATCGCGTATATGCGTTTAAAGTCCGGGCCCGATGCCGAGAATTGATGTCGATGGAATAACGAATGGAATTATTTCAATTATTTAACGTCACATTAACGGGGGCGGCCCCTGTCAATGCTGATTTAGATGGATAATTATTAATGTTATTGAAATCTGAAAAAGTGTAAAAATTTTACATTTTTGCCCCGGGAGTATGTTAGTTGGATTTTATACAAAAACTGCATGTTTATGATGCATTAAGTAACACGAATTAAATAATTATTAATTACCAGTCAAATTTTGATTGTGTCACAAAACGCCCTAAATAAGACATTCTAGACTTTAAAAACTCTCGAAATTCATTATCGTTAATATTCAATATAATTGGTTGTTTATAAAAAATTAAGGGATCATTATGGTACCAATATAATGCCAAGACATTAATGGGGTTTGGATGAATTTTCCCATCAACTAATAATTCAATTTCTATATGAAATAAGTGGCTTAGGGTATCAAGAAAATACGAAATAAAGTTTGTGTTATTTATTTACTTATGATAAAAAAAAAATTGGGGTGCTTAAAAGAGTTTATCAAATATCCCAAATCAACCCTCGTGTAACGAATAAAAGTCCATATTGCGGCGAAATTCCTTAAATTGATGATGATAAAATAACATCTCTCGTGATTCAGATCAATGAAATTATCTCATTCTTGGGTAAAAAGATTAAGTCTTCCATTATTTGTATGGCGGCCGTGTTATTTTTAAACGCCCTTTTCGGCCACATTGTTTACTTTGGTCTTAGCCTCTGGCTCTCTCTTCCTTTAGCTATTGAACTCGGACACGGAGGGTAAAAGTAGAATTTAATCGACTCGTTTTATCTTTTGTTCGATATCGGACAGTCCCTTATCTAATTAACTTCCTTTGAGAAATTTGCAATATTCAAAAATTTTTCAATCACATTTTGAACTAACTTGGAACAGAAAACTTATTACTTTAACTTTAGGGGGAAAACCTATGAACTACATTCGAAGAAACACCCAATTTACGCCAGGATATATTGAAATAGTTTTCAACTTTCGCAGGCCTAGTTGTCAGCACAACTATAAATATTACATCAAAAATCGACATTTTATTTCCGAAATAACGGTTAACCCCTTTGGGAATATGAGTGTTGGCATTTCTTTGTAAACTTGAAAGCTTCAATTCTTTTTTTGTATTCCGATATGCATTTTTAAAATATAGGTAGAATGGAACGGTCTGAATATTGAGCAGGTTCAATTTACTTTTCAAGTGTTTTATTTGGAGGGATCATTTTATGTAAGCAGACGTATCTTATTAATATTGAATTTCATGAAAATTCTCAGTGACAGAATTTAAGGAAATTGTTCCAATTTTGTTATTTTTCCATGCTCTTGATTAAACTTTAGGTATACCACTGAGTATTCAAGTTAGTTTTTCTATTCTCTCCTCAATACTTGTAGTATTGGATTCTATTCAGTAGGATAATATTAAATATGTTAGAAAAACTAGAGTTGACAAAATTAACCCAATTTTAGAAGTCCTGATTCAAAAATATTGGATTAATAATAAATTGAATAAGTCGAATTCAAAGTAATATGGACGCCTGCTAAATGGTTGCATTGATATTTTGACAGCTGACGTAAGTTGTTAATTAATTTTGATGGAAAAAATATTATTTTTATTACAATAATATTTAAAAAAAAAATATGCAAAATGAATATATTGGCTCGAAGGACCAAAATATAAGAAATCATGGCCAAAGTCTACATTTATAACCCTTGTAAATTAAAAAAATGATGCCAAAAACTGATTTTTATTACAATTATATTTGAAAAAAAAATATGCAAAATAAAAATTCGGCTCGGGGACCGACATATCAGAAGCTATGAACAAAATCAACATTTATAACCCTTCAAATTTAAGAAAATGATTAAATTTCAAGATTTAACAATTCATCTATTAGAGACACTTTTGAAAATATTTAAAAAAAATAATTCTTTTTTAGGTCGTACATTCACTAAGCTACAGCTGTTTCAATTGCGCTATGTCTGATATTATTTCTATCCATACAAATTTCACTTCTATCCTAGATAACTTAAAACCTATTCCAAGCATTTGAATGAGGTTTCCACTCAAAACTGAAGCGAGTCCTAAGGAATATTTTCAGATACGAAGCATTTTTGTAGCTTAAGAAGTTTTTCAAAATTTAACAATTTATATAGAGGCACATTTGAAGATAGCTCAAGAAGTTATTGAGGAATTTTCATGTTTCTCTTTTAGGTACTTATAATATTCACTAAGCTACAGCTGTTTCAGTTGAGACATGTCTGATATTATTTCTATCCACACAAGTTTCACTTCTGACCAAGATAACATGAAAACTATTCCAGGGATTCTAATGAGGTTTTCACAAAAAGTTGATGCGATTCCTAAGGAGCATTTTCATATACAAAGAGAATTTGTATAGAGACACTTTTGATTATAACTCAAAAAGTTTTTAAGAGATTTTTATTTTTTTTTAATAAGAGGTTTCCTGTGAACATTTTTCTTGCCAAAAATTCCCTTTTAGGTGCAAAATTCACTGAGCAACGGCTGTTTTAGTTAAACTCTACCTGATATTATTTCTATCCATATAAATTTCACTTATATCCATATTAACTTAACTTAAAGTTGAAGCAATTTCTATGAAACATTTTTATGTCCAAAGAATACCTATAGCTTAAGAACTTTCTGAGTTAGACTCAGATTTACGAGGAGAGCACCTAGGCGAGGTAAAAAATTAAATTTTAAGTTTAAAATTTATCAATTTATACAGATACTTTTGAGGACAACTCAAGTTAATGAGGGATTTTTATGTTTTTTCTAGGGAATTATAGAGGGTTCCCTAAGGATGAATTTCTTGCTAAAAATTCCTTTTTGGGTGCCAAATTTACTGAGCTATAGCTGTTTCAGTTGAACTATATATAGCCTGATATTATTTCTATCCATATAAATTTTACCTCTATCCATGATAAATTCAAAAGTATTTTAGGCATTTTAATAAGTTTCCACTTAAATTTGAAGCGATTTCTAAGAAACATTTTCGAATACCAAGAATTTTTGTAGCATAAGAACTTACTAAGTTAGACTCAGATTTACGAAAGGTGGATTTAAGCGAGGCAAAAAATTAAATTTTAAATTTAAAATTAACCCATTTATTAGATACACTTTTATTGAGGGATTTTCATATTTCATTTAGGGAATTATAGGAGGTTCCCTAAGGATGAACTTCCTTCCACAAATTTCCCTTTAGGAGTAAAATTCACTGAGGTACAGCGGTATCAGTTGCGCTCTGTGTTCTTATAATTATCAATTTATGGAAATATTTTTTAGCCAAAGTTGAATCTAACATCGAAAAATGCAGCCAAACCACCCTGGAAGAGGTTTTCCTGAAGTTCGCAAAATACGATGAATTTAAGGAAGAATCGTAAATGCACTAAATAGATATTTGACGTGAAAAATCGTGCTTACATAATTTTATTATAATTATACTTTAAAAAAAATAGGAAATTAATATTAATTAAAAAAAAATTGGCTCGCAAAATGTAACGAGCCACGGCCAAAATCATTTACAATTCTTGTAAATTAAAAAAATGATATAAGATATATATTTGATATGAAGAATTCGGTTCGAAGGACCATAATATGAAAAGCCATTGCCAAAATCTGATTTTTATTACAATTAAAAGTGCGGAGAAATAAATATTTGATGAAAAAAATTCGGTGCGGAGGACCAAAATATGAAAGGCCATTGCCAAAATTTGGCCAAAAAAAAATCTAATTTATATAACAATAATAATTGAAAAAATAGTGCAAAATAAATATTTAATGAAAAAAAATCGGCCTTACTACACTTGTATTTAAAAAATGCTTCTGTGGGAAACAAAATCAGCTCGAATGACCAAAGGTAAATTAGTATATTTTTTAAACAGGATTGTGTTGTTCTAAAAGCTAAAAATATGAAAATAAATAGCTCCAAGGACAATTATACGAAGAAAAGAATTCGGTTCGGAGGACCAAAGTTTTAGTAGATTTTGACAAATCACAAACATTCTACTTGAAACGTAAATACATTAACTGCAGGATCAATATTTAATTAAAAAAATGTCTCGCAGATTGTTTTTTATTGATTGGACACCATGAATTTTTCTTTCCACTTACCTTCAGTTGATTAAAAAACTAATATACTGGTGAGAAAACATAATTATCAGCATGCTTTGTTAAATTTTGAGCATCTAGCAACTATATTGATAAGAGAATACCAAAAATCAGCCATGACATTAACATAATTTAGACATTATTATGTCAGACTAATTCGAATCGTTACAGAAACATACTATACGGCAATTATTCCAGCTCAAAATCAGTTATTAGCCGTAATTATATCAGTACATGCAATTAACATTTTTTTTAATTACCGACGCTTATATAGCTTAATTAAATTGTGGTTTATTAATTGGGTGGTCGAAATTATGAAACCGTAACCGTTAGATTTAATATTCAGTCGGCTCAAGCCAATGAACGTTTTTCACGACGAGTTGGGTAACTTTGGGTTAAAGTTAACTAGCTGCCTCATTTAACCTGCGAACATTATATTAAATTAGTTTCCACGTTATATTGTGAATTTAATTATCTCGGGACATGTTAATAATTTAATCGATTTTCAATGTTTTATTAAGATGCGCCTCAAAAAAAAAATCAAATCATAATAGCTATGGAATAAATGGAAATTTAACTGCATATAGAAATCGTACGGCACTGAAATAAAATCTCTCCGATATAGATGATATATCCATATATAGGGCCCCTTGGTAACAATATTCGCAACCCGTTACAAAAACAGCGAGATTCAAATGATTCTCCAGTCCGCTTCGCACCCCGTAAGTGGTCCCGTCGTGCGACATTTGGACTTTTGCGACGATATCCGGGATTCAGGATTTTCCACTACTAGAGTGCCTACACTAGATTTAGAAGAAAACATAAAGGAAACATACGAGATTTACTAATTAATCTTTATTGTCTCGGGCATTTTATTTTAAGTAGTTCGACTAACTGCATATGAGGGGATCAAAGTTGAAGTCCATATATTGGTTTTTTTAACTTTTTAAAAGAAAAAAGTCGTAAAAACTTCGGCTCGAAGGACCGAAATATGAAAAGCAATAACTTCATTTTTATTACAATTACCATTAAAAAAATTAATATTTAATAAAAAAAATTCGGCTCGGAGGACCAATATATGGAGAGGAGCCATGGCGAAAATCTTTATTACACTTGTATTTAAAAAAACCCAAATGAATGGTGCAAAATGAATATTTGATGGAACGAAAATCAGCTCGAAGCACCAATGTTTAATATAGTATTTATTTTTAAATACAGTAATTAAGCTGCACCGAAAATTTATTATCGGTGTTCAGTCCATTACTAAGTCCATCAGGTCTATTTTGGAAATTACCACGTGCATAACAGTAAAAATTTGTTGTTTTAACGAATTTTAAAGGTAAGTTAGGCCAATAGCAATTATACTATTTTCAACAATAATATACAAGGTTCGAAAAATTAAATATTTTGAGGTTATAGTGATCTATAAATGAAAATTCAACTTTTTCCCTTAGTTTCTATATAATATTTTAATTTTATTAAAAGTGTCTGGATCGTCTGAAAATAATGTTTTTCTAGTTTAGTTGGTCAGATTATACCTAAAAAATATCACCTTATCCCATCCTCTTCTAATTAACGGAATGAGATAGGGATATATAAATGTGATATCAACTTACCCTCTTATTTTCTACTATTTTCTATATCTTTTTTCCCTTTTTGTTAATAGTGCTTGGATCGTCTGGCAGTAGTGTTTCCCTAGTTTGGTTGGTCAGATTATACCTAAAAAATATCACTTTATTGCTATCCTCTTCTAATTAACGGACTAAGATAGGGATAAATAAATGAGATATAAATTTTTCGCCCTATTTTCTATTTCATTTTATAACTAACTTATTAACCTGTACTAAAAATGTAGGGAGTTAATTAAATTCACAATATAACGTGAACACTAATTTAATATAATGTTCGCAGGTTAAATGAGGCAGCTAGTTAACTTTAACCCAAAGTTACATAACTTGTCGTGAAAAATGTTATCTACGTCCAAAATAAGGGTATTTAAGATTGTTTACGTAAAAAAACAATTAATATTATTTCTTTTCAAATTGGGAATTGAAGCCCAGTTGCTCCGAATATAAGATCCCACTTAATATAACAATGTTTTATTCACTTTACGTTGTTTGTTATCAACCTTAACCCACAAAACAATAATTCAACAAGAAGTTCTGCATAAAAATCCTTACCGGTTTTTTATTTATTTAAAAAAATCCTAAATATGGCCTACGAGGGATGAAAAAATAAACGAAAATGTAGAAGGGAAAATACACGAACCTTATACCTCCGAAAATATTTAATTCAAATTTTGATGGCAAATATAAAAGAAAATGTGCCTACAGCTTTATGCCGTAAGATTTAAATAACAAGTATTTTAAATCGTTTTGGAAATTGCCTGATTTTAGTAAACAGAATTTATTTCAACGTGGCATGTTAAAAATATCGAGAACTGCGAGAAAGCGTCCGGGAAGGGAGGGTTCAAGACGAGAAAAGAATTCCACTTTTGAATACTCAATCCGTATCAAAAATTGTAATAAAACTGTATGCCAAAAGTTTTTTCTGGGTAGTCTGCAAATTAGCTGGATCAATTATACAGTGCTTGCATTTCAAAACGAATCACCCTTAACAAATTCTTAAAAAAAAGTCAATCTACGATCTAGACCTACGGGGGGACGTTTAATTTTATATTTAACAATGTTCTGTCAATCACCTCCTCACCTCCAGCTAACCTCACTTTGATATGTCAAATGGGAGCCACCATCGTGTGACACATCATTTAAGCAGCGTTAAAATGTCTTTTAGCATTAAATAGTGCCCAACAAAATTCATTCTTCTTGAACTTTGTCAAATATAAGATTAAACGTCCTTCTGTTTTTTTTTTTTTTTTTTTTTTGAAGGTATTAATAATGGTTCATTTTTTTTGAAAGGAAAGCATTGCATATAAGCATAATTCTTTAGAATAAAAGTAGAAATGCCGTCAGAACCAGCAACTGCTTGCGGTGATAATATCATCAGAAGTAATTGTTGAGGAAATTGGAGTCACAAGTTATAATAAAGTCTTGGAAAAGATTTAAGTGAAAAAATCAAGTAAATGCTGAAGCTCTTTGCTGTCCACCCCGATAGGTGCCAAATGTATCCCCCATCATTGCAGGATTTCTTGATTGCATTCCCTTGGTCTGAATAATTGACCAACATAATGAAGGATTCGAGTGGACATTTTCCTAAGCTCACGTAACATGCTGTCTATAAACTATGTCTACCTATGATTTTATAAAGCGACTCAAAGTAGAATACCTGAAGTAATACGATCGGCTTCAAAGCCTTTAAATGCTTTTTTGAAATTTTGATTAATAATGTCCTTGGGAACCAGTTTAGAAATCGTCGTTACCTTGACTGCTTAAAGAACATCCTGTGAAGTTCTGAAACCCTAAATATCTCCAACGATTCCTTGTTACTATGTCAGACTCGATTTTCTGGAATTTCGCAGTTTCTGGCACACCCAATGCCAGTGAGTCAATATCATTTTAATATAAAAAGAATTTGATTTTTTTCCGTCTGGATCTTCTGAAAATTGTATTTTTCTACAATAGTTTACCCAGTGCAAATAAGACATAGCAAACATTATTTTAAATCAAGGACAATAAGTAAGAAAGAAACTTAATAGTTATTCGGAATGACAGCGCTTATTGTTAATAAGAATGAAAAACTATATATCGAAATTAAATAAAAATATGGGGACTCAATATTGACTCTTCTTATAAGAATTCGTTGATCCACTTTGCGGTCACTATCCGGTGTCTGTCGAGGGCATTTCCTTTTTCTACAGCATCGTGCAAATTGCTTTTTTCCTCCCTTTATCTACAGGCGGACAAATGTGACTTGTCAAAATTATTTTTGACTAATGACATTCAAAACGTCAGAAAAAAAACTGATTTTATTTGCCCGATATTAGGTGGGACAGGAGATGTTTTTCTTGCCCATCGAGGTTTTGACAGTGATTTAAAGGATCGGATAGTAAACGTGTTATCTAAAAATCGTGTTATTAGACTCCTAGAAAGTAAAAGAAGCGCGATATTAAATGAATTAAAAATAAAACTTTCTTTTAATCCGGCCCGGCCAGCACAACCAACAGGTTTCATCGCATTTAAATAAAATATTCATTAAATCAAAAAAATATTTTTCGGACGTACCGTTTCGTCACTTTCACTTGTTAGTACCGTACCAATTTGTTAATTTATAAAATACACATTCAGGCATTCTTTGCATATTTTTAAAAATACGTTTTGTGATTTATTCCCTTGAAAATTTATTTATTAATTTTTTTTTGTGACAAGTAGAAATTTTATGATTTAACTAGAGTTTCACTTAGTATTTTCACACAACTGTTTTATCCCAATTCCAATAAAAGAAACATCGGTATTTACAATTTCTCAAACGGAGATGAGGGTTATAAGAATGAAAAATTATTTCCTCACATAATTTAATTGTCTATTAAACATTTTATTATGATACTTAACGTGCCCTAGAAAGATAAACATGCCCAAAAACACGTAAAATAAGAATTTTTTTAAACTTTCTTTCCCTTCTGCTGCATTTGCTTTCTCTGTTGGGTGCATCCAAGTTAAATTAAAATTTAAATAATTTATTCCTGGAATTTTTCTGAACAGCCAACTGGACATTGCGTAAAAATAGTTTTTTTTTCCTTCCAACATTCGCGGTTAAATTAACCGTTGTTGTTTTTAATTAAAAACAAGTGGACTATTTTCCAAGGGACAAGCAAATGTTGCATTTTTAATGAACTTGCCCAACAATTTCGACGTTCTCCGGCAAGTTGTCGACCGTGTTTTAATGAGACATGCCTCTAACTAATTCATAGATTAAATTAACAAGCCCTTTGCGGCTTGATCTTAATTTTCCAATTGCTTTGTTTCTCTTGTCTTCCATTTGTTTTGACCTCAAGACAATTTCGAGCTTACATCGTTAAAGACGATGAAGTTCATTACGATGAAATTTGTAAAAAAAAAACATTTCTTGTATAAAATAAAGTGGTGGTTTAACCGGAAATGGTGAATCCGTTTCAGAACAGAAAACGCGACAAAACCGAAGTTCTTGTTGTAAATTGCTTTTTGTTTTACCCGCAAAGTTACTTTACTGTTTTGTGTTTTCCGCGTTCCTCCTAAAATATTCAAATTTTAAGATTTATCCCTGAAAACTTTTACTAATTTACTTTTAAGATGCCCGCTTAATCAAGCATATTTAAATTCAAATTTTCAAAAGTAAAACTTCTCAAAGCACGTCATGTTCCCAAGTACTCAGACAGCTTAATTTCTTTATATCTCGAACAATTTATATATTTGAAAATCTCATTTATTTACATGTTTCTTGTCAAGAAAAATACAATACTACACCTCAAATATTTGATGAAATTCTTCTGAAAAATTACAGTTTTTGGCCGATATTATCTAATCTAATAACATTGTTTTTATACTAAGTATTTATACATATAATTATATCAAATTTAAATAAACAGTGTTATTAAATTAAATGTTGAATATATATTTTCTGCAAAAACATTGTTTTTCATCAAAACAACCCTTAGCCCCCCACCCACCCCAAACATTTATCCAGTAAGAAATTATTTTGAAAAATCACCGTTTTTCGTCCATAATATCCAATCTAATAGCACTGCTTTTGTATTCAATATTTATTAATATAAATATTAATAATTTTATCAAATTTAAATAAAATAAACTGTGTTATTAGATTAGATATTAATGACGAAACCAGCTGTTATTCATGCGTATTATTTTGGAGAACAATGATTTTTGAAAATAACTTCTTACTGGTAAGTTGTGTGGGGTGGGTGGGGGGGTAAGGGTAGGTTTAATGAAAAACCTTTTTTTTGCAGAAAATAATTGTCTGAAAAAAAATGCTTTTTAAGAAAATTATAGGTGATAAAAAAATCTATAGTTTTTGC
Source organism: Anthonomus grandis grandis (assembly GCF_022605725.1). Lineage (NCBI taxonomy): Eukaryota > Metazoa > Arthropoda > Insecta > Coleoptera > Curculionidae > Anthonomus > Anthonomus grandis. The sequence continues at coordinate 22,861,669 of NC_065567.1, forward strand.
ATCTATACTCACAAAGTTACTTCACTGTTTTGTGTTTTCGGCATTCGTCCTAAAATATTCAAATTTTAAGATTTATCCCTGAAAATTTTTACTAATTTACTTTTAAGATGCCCGCCTAATCAAGCATATTTAAATTCAAATTTTGAAAAGTAAAACTTCTCAAAGCACGTCATGTTCCCAAGTACCCAGACAGCTCAATTTCCTTATATCTCGAACAATTTATATATTTGAAAAACTCATTTCCTTACATGTTTTTTGTCAAGAAAAATACAATATTACAACTCAAATATTTGATAAAATTCTTCTGAAAAATCACAGTTTTTTGCCGATATTATCCAATCTAATAACATTGTTTTTATACTAAGTATTTATACATATAATTTTATCAAATTTAAATAAACAGTGTTAATAAATTAAATGTTGAATATATATTTTCTGCAAAAACATTGTTTTTCATCAAAACAACCCTTAGCCCCCACCCACCCCAAACATTTAACCAGTAAGAAATTCTTTTGAAAAATCACCGTTTTTCGTCCATAATATCCAATCTAAAAGCACTGCTTTTGTATTCAATATTTATTAATATAAATATTAATAATTATATCAAATTTAAATAGACCAAACTGTGTTATTAGATTAGATATTAATGATGAAAGCAGCTGTTATTCATGTGTATTATTATGGAAAACAATGATTTTTGAAAATAATTTCTTACTGGTAAGTTGTGTGGGGTGGGGGGGTTAGGGTAGGGTTAATCAAAAACATTATATTTTTTAAAATAATTGTCTGAAAAAAAATACTTTTTAAGAAAATTATAGGTGATAAAAAAATCAAAAGTTTTTGTATCTATATTCCCAAACTTTGCTGTTATATGTTTTCCGCATTCCTCCTAAAATATTCAAATTTTAAGATTTATCCCTGAAAACTTTTACTAATTTACTTTTAAGATGCCCGCTTAATCAAGCATATTTAAATTCAAATTTTAAAAAGTAAAACTTCTCAAAGCACGTCATGTTCCCAAGTACCCAGACAGCTCAATTTCCTTATATCTCGAACAATTTATAAATTTGAAAAACTCATTTCCTTACATGTTTTTTGTCAAGAAAAATACAATATTACAACTCAAATATTTGATAAAATTCTTCTGAAAAATCATAGTTTTTGGCCGATATTATCCAATCTAATAACATTGTTTTTATACTAAATATTTATACATACAATTATATCAAATTTAAATAAACAGTGTTATTAAATTAAATGTTGAATATATATTTTGTGCAAAAACATCGTTTTTCATCAAAACAATCCTTAGCCCCCCACCCACCCCAAACATTTATCCAGTAAGAAATTCTTTTGAAAAATCACCGTTTTTCATCCATAATATCCAATCTAAAAGCACTGCTTTTGTATTCAATATTTATTAATATAAATATTAATAATTATATCAAATTTAAATAGACTAAACTGTGTTATTAGATTAGATATTAATGATGAAAGCAGCTGTTATTCATGTGTATTATTATGGAAAACAATGATTTTTGAAAATAATTTCTTACTGGTAAGTTGTGTGGGGTGGGTGGGGGGGTTTGGGTAGGGTTAATCAAAAACATTATATTTTTTAAAATAATTGTCTGAAAAAAAAAACTTTTTAAGAAAATTATAGGTGATAAAAAAATCAAAAGTTTTTGTATCTATATTCGCAAACTTTGCTGTTTTATGTTTTCCGCATTCCTCCTAAAATATTCAAATTTTAAGATTTATCCCTGAAAACTTTACTAATTTACTTTTAAGATGTCCGCTTAATCAAGCATATTTAAATTCACATTTTCAAAAGTAAAACTTCTCAAAGCACGTCATGTTCCCCAGTACTCAGACAGCTTAATTTTTTTATATCTCGAACAATTTATATATTTGAAAAACTTATTTATTTACATGTTTCTTATCAAGAAAAATACAATACTACACCTCAAATATTTGATGAAATTCTTCTGAAAAATTACAGTTTTTGGCCGATATTATCCAATCTAATAACATTGTTTGTATACTAAATATTTATACATATAATTATATCAAATTTAAATAAACAGTGTTAATAAATTAAATGTTGAATATATATTTTCTGCAAAAACATTGTTTTTCATCAAAACAACCCTTAGCCCCCCACCCACCTCAAGCATTTACCCAGTAAGAAATTCGTTTGAAAAATCACCGTTTTTCGTCCATAATATCCAATCTAATAGCACTGCTTTTGTATTCAATATTTATTAATATAAATATTAATAATTTTATCAAATTTAAATAAAATAAACTCTGTTATTAGATTAGATATTAATGACGAAACCAGCTGTTATTCATGCGTATTATTTTGGAGAACAATGATTTTTGAATATAATGTCTTACTGGTAAGTTGTGTGGGGTGGGTGGGGTTGGGTTGGGTTGGGTTGGGTTGTTGAAAAACACTTTTTTTTGCAGAAAATAATTGTCTGAAAAAAAATACTTTTTAAGAAAATTATAGGTGAGAAAAAATCTATAGTTTTTGTATCTCTACTCACAAAGTTACTTTACTGTTTTGTGTTTTCCGCGTTCGTCCTAAAATATTCACATTTTAAGATTTATCCCTGAAAACTTTTACTAATTTACTTTTAAGATGCCCGCTTAATCAAGCATAATTATTTAAATTCAAATTTTGAAAAGTAAAACTTTTCAAAGCACGTCATGTTCCCAAGTACCCAGACAGCTTAATTTCTTTATATCACGAACAAATCATATATTTGAAAAACTCATTTCTTTAGTAAAAGAAAAACAACCACAAAACGTAGTCTCTAACATGTTTCTTGTCAGGAAAGTTACAATACAATTCCCATGGTGAACCTGAGGCCATTTTAAAATAGCATCTGAATAGTTAAACGATCTGCAGGAAAGCAAATGTCAGAACATCAAGTTAAAATAACTTTGTATGGAGAATAAAGAAACTTCATTTTCATGTTCGCAAATGTCTGTTCGGAATACAATTTTAGGTCCGCACTTAAAACGGTTAAATAAAAAAGTGACTTTTTCATATATAATAAAAGAACATTTAATGAAAGCAACGCTCAATTATTTAACAATGGCTGCTTCAAAATGCATTGAGGCAATAAATTTCTAATTTGCCAGCTTGAAAAAGGCAGGTCAAACTATCGGGAGTTACGGCCTTTCTATTATCAATTGATAAATAATCAATTATCCTTCATCCCGTTTTACAACTCTAGTAAAATCTATTTCAATTCTTCAATTTATTGAATTGGTGATTTTGGGGTAAAACCGTTTGGACAGTAATAGAGAGGTAAGACACAACTTTCTATTTATTAAAACTGATATTATTTAAATTCAATGTTTTTTTTATTTTCCCAAAACACAAAAAATACATTATATAGTGTAAAAAAAACAAAATGTACTTAGACAACTAAGGAACATTTCACGATTATGAATGACCGACATACCAAATTATCACGAAGGTGCAAAATGATCCTACAACCTAAAAAACTAAAACTAAGTATGTACATAAGAAGACATTTCGGTCTATTCTAACCTACGAACACGGCGATATTGAATTGTGTCCATGAAAAAATAATACTGTGGATTAAGTACATCACAAGCAACACATCATATATTATTATCGTTAAATATATATTTATTCGACGGTTTTTAGTAGATTTTTGGTCTGGGTATATTTATCAACTGTATATCATATACATCTGTTAACAAAACGAAGAAAATTTCGGCATTTAAAAAAAATTGGCACGGAATTTACATATCTAGTTTTCAAACTTGATTACTAGACCTTAAATATTTGATAAAATTCTTCTGAAAAATCACTGTTTTGCGTCCATTATCCAATTTAATAACGTTGTTTTTATACAAAATATTTATACATAAAATTATATGAAATTTAAATAAACAGTGTTATTAAATTAAATATTAAATATATATTTTCTGCAAAAGCATTTTTTTTGCATCAACCCAACCCTTATCCCCCCACCCACCCCAAACATTTGCCCGGTAAAAAATTCTTTTAAAAAATAATCGTTTTGGTCCATAATATCTAATCTAACAGCATTGCTTTTGTATTAAATATTTATTAATAAACATATAAATAATTATATCAAATTTAAATAAAACAAACTATGTAATTAAATTAGATATTAATGAAACCAGCTGTTATTCATGCGTATTATTTTGGAGAACAATGATTCTTAAAAATAATTTCTTACTGGTCAGTTGTGTGGGGTGGGTGGGGGGGGTAAAGATAGAATTAATAAAAAACATTTTTTTTGCAGAAAATAATTGCCTAAAAAAAAAAATATAATTTAAAATGCAGTAATTAATTATTTCAGGCAGTTGAAGGTAATTTTAACTAAAGAATGACTCTATTAATTGCCTGGAATTAATAACATATTTCTGTTACTTTTAGGCATACAGGGACGCTTGAAAGAGATTTGTTATCTGTGAAATTTAGGAGAAAAAAGTGATTCCTGGAAATATCACACTATTTTTAACATGTCCAGGCAGTTGAAGTCGTGTATCGAAAATGACTGCATCAACTACCTGGAATAAGTAAAATATTTCCGTTTCTTCCAGACACACAGGGAAGCTTGAAAGAGATAGAGATTTGTTTTCTGTGAAATTTGAGAGAGAAAAGTGATTCCTGGTTTTTAACAAAATAATAGATAATAAAAAAATCTATCGTTTTTGTATCTACACGTTGCCCAGATAACCTTAAGGTTTTCGAGTAAAACGTGAAAAAAACTTTGTTTTATTTGTCGACAGCAAGACATACCGTTATGAAAATTGCAGTAATTGTGCTATTTTTTATCGCAAATAAGTGGAAATTCAGTTTTTTTAAGATAAGTCATTAATTTTTGAATAAAATTCAGTTTTCTTTGCTTCTAGACAACTTTTTATTATCTAGGTTCAAAAATACAGTTTTTAATAATAATAAAACCGATAATCTACATAGAAATGAAACAGTGATATTGGAACAACCTATATCCTCATCCCAGGCTACAATTTCTTGGAGAATCGGAATGAAATGATGTTTTCATTACGTAAATATGCAAACTATGCCAGGAACTACAACTTGTCAATGATCTATACAATAATAAAGAAATGAGAAGGTACATTGAAAAAAGAAAAAATGTTTAATTTCCATATTTATGTTCTAGTATAAGACTAAAGTTTCTTGGATGATTGGAATGTAATGATGTTTTGTTATGTAATAATGCAAGAAAAACACAATTTCCCAATTCTCTACGCAGTATTAAGAAAATGAAAAAGTGATAGTGGAAATACAGAAAATCGATCAATTTTCATATTTGTATCCTCATTATAGATTAAAGTTTTTTGCAGAATTATATTGAAATAACGTTTATCTTATTTACTTGTGCAAACTATGCGAGAAAAACGCAACTTTCCGGTGATTTACAAAATAATAGGAAAATGAGAGGTGATATTGAAATTAAGAGAGAAGAATTCAATTTTTATATTTATATCCTCATCCCAGATGAAAGTTTCTCGGACAATTGGAATATAATGATGTTTATCTTACGCAATTATATAACTATGCAAGAAAAATTAAATTTCCAGATAAGCCAGGGAATAATAGAAAAATAGATAAGAAAGGGAAAACTTTTACATACAAGATATAATTAATAAGAAACAATTTTAGGGTTTCTATCCATTTTTTTGGTTTAAAATATTTTGAAAAATCGTAATGAGATTATGTTTTTTCTTTTAATTGTGCAAATTATGCAAGAAAAACAAAACTTCAAGACGACCGAAGCACTAATAAAAAAATTATAAGGTAGTGTATATTTTTTCCCTATTTTTCTATATTAAATTTTCATTTCTGTGTGTCTCTTTTTTTGGCATGGTGTGATAGTTGTTATACAGTCAGTTGCAATTTTTTTATTGATATAATAATTTTTGTATAATCTATTCATATTTTTAAATATTCTCCCCCATTTAAAATAATGATAGAGCTTATGTTTTATTATGATACTTTTTTTAAATATTTTTTTGCTTTAATCTACAAGGTCTTCCTAATAACTAACTATAATACAATGCGCTTAAATGTATATTGTATATATATATATATATTTTTTTTTTTATTTTGCTAAACATATTTACACTACTGTAGGCTATCAGGACGACTTTTAAATTGGGATAAACACAAGGTTGATCACGGCTAATTAGAAACTTCCTTACTAAAAAATTAAAACTAGATATTTTTTTTCCAAAGTCCTATTTGGTTTAAAAAAAACGATTAGAGCCGTAAATACTTTTTTGTTTTCAAGCGCTGGTAAGTGCATAACATTAAAGGGACATGTGACTTTAAATTCCGGTCTTAGTTTTATGCTTCAATTTCTTAAATTAAAGTCATTTAAAGTTTTGCAGATGATACATTTATCAGATGGTAAAATTTGAATTTTATTAAGATGGGCTGGAAAACTAGCATGCCCATATTGCATTCTGATAATTGTTGTTACAAAACGTTCGAATTCGAACTACATACATGGAGTCTGGCAAAATGACGAAATTAGCGGATTTGTAGTGCTTCCCTAATAGCAATAGCTTCAGATGTAAATATGCGGCAATGTTTATTGATTTGAAATTGGTATCTAATATCTTAGGGAGGAATATAAATTCCTGCTCTGTGATCTTCAGCGTTTTTTGAAGCATATGTATACTCTACTGCCTTGATTAACTCGAAATTGGGTTTTTTGTTTTATTATCAGGAGAATGTACCAAACTAATGTATAATAAATGTAAGAGTATACCGGGTGACAGAGAAAAAAGGGAACACTTAATAACTTTTTTACTTTTCAAGATAAGTAAATGAAATTTGGTATATCGATAGAATAGTTATAAGAACATCTTTTCACATATTCTATTGTTTTCCATCACTTCCGAATTAACAGGAAGAGTTGGGTTTAACAGGGTTACTTTTTATTTTATTCTCATAGAAAAAATCATTTTTTAAATTTTAAAATAGGGTGCCATAAATGCGTTGAAAATTTTAATTTTTAATCAAGTAATCACGGAAAAATAGTTTTTATTGCATTTTATGACTTAAATCATTTACACACGCCTATTTAAACAGTCCAAACCATTAATTTTGGCATTTACTTAATTTTTTTAAATAACACCTTATTGAGAACAACCACTTTTGAAATGCGGTTTCTTTTTTCCAATAATTTGATATGATTATTTTTTAAATCGGTTGATAAATAAGCCCATAAGAAGAAAAAACTAGGTCACATAAATATGAAATTTCAAACATAATTTAAAAACTCTGACTGATAACAACATCAACACCATGTTCAGTTAAATAAATCAAAGCAGAGACCATAACGCCTTCGTTACAATTAAGTACCGGAACCGACAAGAAAAACCCGTCAAAAAAATGACGCGCCAGTGATAATTTCGCAATATAATTTCAAAATTCAACAAGAATTTCCTTAACGAGCGCCATAAGCTCATGAGAGAAGAATGCGGGGAATGACGCGAGTACAAGTATTTTTTATTCTCTAGTCTTCCAAGGTCTCGCTTTCACCCGTTCAGTCTGCGACTGGTGGTGTATCCGCAAATATTGACAATCCTCGCTTTATTTAATCATCAAATGCGTGACGCACCGAATTTCCACATTGATCACTCGTCGGTTACCATCATGGCAATTACCGGTAAATGCGGCAATTAACGCAAACCAGTCGATATATTTATAAAGATCAAAAACCAAACAAACGGAATTGAGCATCTCGCTTTTGAGCTGATTTCGAACTGTTTAACTAAGCCCTTTTAGGTTCAATCCTATAGGTGCATTCGCTCTCGTATATGTAATACGTCACACAAACGTTTTAATGTTATCTCGCTTAAATAACCCATTAAATTTGAACGGTTCGTCTACTGCGAAGCCCTGTAAATATTTTGACATTGACGACAATCATTTAATGAACCACGATTAATCGTTAAAACGAAAAACCACCGACCAAATTTTTTATGTGGTTATTCAGATTTGCTCTACTGAGCACCGTTTAGTACCTGTATAGTACCTTCATATAATCATATTTATTAATTATAATTGAGGATAGCATCATTTGATGTAGAATCCTTGAGTTGATATTTTAAAAGTAAACGGAGACCGATTATAGTCAATATTCAATAAATAATTGGCATTAGGAGAAACAAGTGCTTAATATGCGAAACAGCCTTCAATTTTAACACCCTGGTCTAAATATGAAATCTGAATTATAAAAGATACTTCTTGGTACTGGCACTCTATCAAATAGGGTGGAGAACAATTCCTAAGAATGCAATAAACAAACAAGCCAAAATGAAGGCAAAGCAAAATTACGTCATGGAAGGTAGCAACAGAATCAGAAAAAGATCGACAAATCCTAAATTTCTAGTTAAATTCTATCATAACTCGCAGTTTTTATAGTCTATGAGATAAGGACCTGCTGATAAAGTAGTAGTAAAATTGTTTTTTTATTAATATTATATTAATTATTTTTATGGTCCAAAAATTCCATGCTCAAAAAATTAATAATCATCAACTTTGAAAAATGGTTGTGAGAAAACTACGCCCTCAATCCTCCACATTTCAATGGTTTTTGTATGCTCTAGATCTTCTAAATCCAATGAGAGTATCCGGAATATTGTACCTTTTATAGTTTCTGAGTTATCAAATTTTTTGGGACGAGATAAAAAAAAATCGTTAGAAATATCAAATTGCAGAATTTTCAAAGTGCTATACGTCTTAAGTTTTTACGTAAATCCCATTATAATATGGTATTTTTAAAGTTTATGGAATGAGGACATGCTGATAGATTAATGAGTAAAAATCCAAAAAAAAAATTTCTGTAGAAATTTTAATAGAAAAGTTACTAAAAATTGTGAAAAAAAATATTTTTCCGTAAAAAAGTTCCATTCTCCAAAAATAAATAGCTCATCAACTTTGGAGGAACCTTATGAAAAAACTTTCACGTTAATCCTCAATTTTTCAATGGTTTCTTTATGTTCACTATCTTTTAAATCTAATGAAGTCAACCAAAAGATTGGACCTTATTTAGTTTCTGAGATATTAGATTTTTTTAGGTAAATTTAGCGTCCAAAAAAGTCACAAATAGCAAATTTCGAAATTTCAAAGTGTCATGAATCCTACAGTTTTCATTAGATCTAGCAAGGCAATATAAAATGAGTAAAATGTTCAACTTTAGAGGGCGTAGTACCTCCCTTTAAGTGCTTATAAATAACCCGAAAACCTAGATTAATCTTATCATGAGTCAATGAAATACTTTTGAATTGATTGGAAGGTTATTCCAGGCTCTTGAGATGATTTTCTTTTTAAATTAAGGCATAATTTGAGAGGATCTGAATAACACTTCTCAATTCATTTAATCTTGACAAAAATATTTACAAAGATGAAATTGATTGGGGCATATTTCCTTACTAGCAACCCTATTATAATCCAATCCAGTTAGAACATTTATATTGTATACATATGACAAAAGATTATGCACTTCATTATGCTTCATGTATAAGCTTTACATGAATTTCGTGAAAAATTGGTTGATAATTTGAAAAGATTATTAACTTGAACTTAATTGATTGCTTTACTTTTAATCTAAGGTTACATGAATTTTTTTACAAGCCATGTAATTTCCAGGTAAATTGGACTTGATTTTACTTTTTTATGAAATATTTAATTTTGGCACAAACACTTCTTGAAAATTGAAAATGAAAATTATTTCCTGAAAACCACTGGACCAGTTGACTTGCAGCTTTTTTTATCATCGATTCATAGAGACCCGTTTAAAACTCACGTAGTTTTTATGCAAATAGGACATGATTTCGAATTTTTATAATTTTTTAAAGTTTTTGGTTAATAATGCATCTATAAGAAAAGGTTCGTCATATCCCATTAAGTTATGCTCTTGGCGTAACTTTTTATTAAGCTAAATAAAATATTTCTTAAAACAATTAATAGACCAATTGACTCGCGGCCATTTTTATTTGAAAGGATTATTAGCTTGAAATCAATTGATGTCTTAAATGCTTTCAACCTAAGTTACATCAATTTGATCAATGATAAATTTGGTACATTTGGCTTAGATACATTAACGATCTCTTATTATTAACAAGTAGACTAATAGAGTACGCAGATGACACTGTTCTTCTTGTACAATTGTGAAATTACATCAATAGCTAGAAGAAAATTAATTAACAATAAATATGGATAAAACAAAATTGATATTCATCAATATGAAGCTGATGAAATTAAAATGTACCTTTCACTTTGAAAAAAAATAAAAGTATTAAATATTAGGAATTATAATAAATTAAAATATTAAATGGGCTAAACACATAGAAAGCACAAACAGAAAACTGCAAAAATTAATGGTTTATTAAAAATATAGAGTAGAACTTATTCAACAACTTTAAATATTCTTAAGGTTCAAAGTATTCAAAATCATGTTTAAAAAAATGCCATATACCCAACTAAACTCTTGTTCCAGGAAGCTCAAGTTAGAACTATATAACAATTATATATTAAATCAGTTCTTTCATTAGTGTACAAACATCCTGGTAAACATAAGTTTTGAGTCAAAACTTCCAGATGTTTGTAAGAACATCTTGAACAGATCATAAAATCCATTTCAGATTTATACTAAATAAATTATTGTTAAAATAGAATTAGGAAATTATTGTAAAATTAATTATTATTATATTAAAAAATATTTATAAATAGATCGATATGCGATTGCTATAAAATTTTCTCGTACACACACCGATGTTTATCCAGATGTAGAACTATTATTTGTGTAATTGACTAATATATCTCTTTTTCCATAATATATAATTTTTAAATTTAGGGGGACTTCAGAAAAACCCTTACTAGTTTATAACATATTAAGAAATGGACTATTCATTTAGATCATGGTGACATTAAAAGAATATCTGTCCCAAATCATTGACAAATTGTTGTGATTCAGTTAAATTTGAAATCAATAGAATTTTGCTCATAATTATTTTGAAAGATTATTTACCCGAATAACCTTTTTGAAATATCTTTTGCAAGCTTAGCAGTTTGCAATATTAAAATAATTTTTGTGTATTTATCAAAAAACACAAATAAATAAATATCCATTAAATTAAATTATAACCACTATTAAGCGTCTTTACTCGTTACACTAATATTAAGAAATTATTCAAATAATACGTTGCTACATTATGGTAATACCAACGCGTCTAATTCCGCTCTTTTTCTTTTTAAAAGAAAGCGTATAAACTCGATATTCTAATAATTTACTTTAATTGTTTCGATAGTTGAAACGCGTGCCTTGAAATGTAAATAATTTAAAGTAAAAGTAGTCATAGTTCAACGCCTGGCTTATACAAATCATGCTCCTCATATAAAACTTTTTTTTGGCAAAAACAATCAAATTAAGGACGTGCAACATGCGTTATATTTCCTTATTATTAAACAAGCATTCGTGCGGCAAGAAAGTAATACCTTTACACAATCGTAACATCCCACTTAAAAACAAAAATTAATTACTTAAAGTACAAACACATTACAATTAAGGAAGTGAATTATTACCTTAAAAAACAGTAAAAGTATACATATTAATAAATAATTTTGTTAACCCTGGGGAGTATGTTATTAAAAACAATTTATAGGTGAAAGGGCTGCCGTGCTAATACCGCAATATACAACATTGTTTTAACGTAACAAAAGAGACATTGAAGCAAATACAACTACATCGTGTAATCTGTACAGTTATTGTTGTTAATAAGAGAAACATGCATTGTTAATTGCTCTACTGAACTCATAATCACTCTCAGTTACCGTATAACAAAACAAATTGTTATTAAGGACTAGACATACATAATGTGATACGCGTGAGCGTAACATTTATTACATTATGCGAGCGGGTTGGTATCGTATTATCGCGGGTAGCCAACTGATGACGGAGATTTGTTATGTAATGGTTTAATATTTATCGAGGTGGTAAAACTAGGGTTAGAATTGTTTATAAGATCCTTCAGGGTATATAGAGTAAGGAAAGCTGAGTATAGCACTATTTAATCAATTTTATTAGTAGTTTTTTTGATTTGATTTTATTCACTATTACTTTCCTTTTATCAATGTTTTTTTAATAAGGTGATTAGGGCTTATAATTATAGATATCTCATAAGCATTATTATAAAATTAGTTGAGAATCGAATTTAAATCATTAAAATTAAGTAGAAACATCACTAGAGATCATATATGGGAAGCGTTTAGAATAAATAAAAGAGAAAAAAAAATACTTTCAAATAATACTGAATGAATAATTAACAAAACTAAATTAGCCTTTCACACACATTAACATATGTTGTAAGATATTGACTTACAACACAATTCGGTAATATATAAAAATTTTTATTATACAAATAACAGGGAGGAAGTAAAGAAAAAAAGACAAAAAGAAAATATCTGAAAATTAAAGGAATGCTTTATATGGTAAGTGAAATTTTCATAGTAAATATAAAACATTTTTATTGTTCTATTAGTGTGAAAAGTAGTAATTTTCTGTCGAGTGTGGAAAATACACTTTTCGCACGTGTCGGTACTAAAAAAATTATTATTTAAAAAAAACGATCCCTTCTATAAGCCTTCTATTATAGGCAGTCATAATTGAAGTGAAGTACCTTTTGGTAAACTAGTCAATGAATATTGTTTTATATTTTTTTAAAATAAATTTTAGCTTTATCATTGGATTCAAATTAATTTAAAAAATGCCTTTAATTCATAACAATTGTCTCACAAATATATGAGAAAACACCCTATTGTAAAAGAAATGGTGGATACACTAAGATACAGATTGACGCAATACAATATTTTATTTTTTGATTTTTTTTAAATCAGTTTTCCCTCTCTATTGTTTTCTTTATTAAATGTTTATATTTTAATTATAAAACAAAATAAAACAACTTTTCCTCTTTTCAATTATAGAGCCCTTAAAATGAACTAAATATAATTCGAAACGTTGGTAAAGAACAAATAGTTTTTTTTACAGTACTTGACCAATTTACCCTCAAAATGCTATATCTGATTTACATTATTTGGTCACTAATTTAAAATAATAAATAAAACAAAGTGTAGTTATTTTTTCCATGCAGAACTGGAGGACATATGCTTATTTATAGTCTATAAAAAATTATTGATTTTGGCTGTTTAACATTACATAGGTAAATTTCAAATCAATACAGATTTATCTGAATCAACAATTTCGATGAATAAAAATTATTAGATTAATTTACTTACGGACTTTTTTATTTGATTTTCATGAGAGTTTTTTACAAGCCTGTAATTTCCATGTAAATTGGACTTGATTTTAGTTTTTTATGAAATATTTAATATTGGCACAGATACTCTTGTAAAAAAAATAATTTCCTAAAGCCACTGAACCAAATGACTTGCGGCTTTTTTTAGTCAATTCACAAGAGACTCGTTTAAAAGTCACGTAGTTTTCATGTAAATAGGACATGATTTTGTATTTTTATAAATTTGTGAGGTTTTGGTGAATTGTGCATCTATAAGAAAATGATCATCATGTCCAATTAAATTATGCCCTTGATGTACTTTTCATTAGACTAAATAAAATATTTCTTGAAAACTAATGGATCAATTGACTTGCGGCCATTTTCATTTTTTTTTGAATGAATTCTTTTGGAGCCGTGTAATTTCCATGTAAATTGGACTTGATTCTAGTTTTTTATAAAGAATTTATTTTTTCACAGACACTCTTGTAAAAAACATCATTTCTTAAAAACCACTGGATCAATTGATTTGCAGTTTTTTTTATATGACTCATAAAAGATTCATTTATAACTCACGTAGTTTTTATGTGAATTGGACCTCATTTTGAATTTTAATGGATTTCTTTTCGTGTCTTATGCATTTATAAGAAAATGATTGGCGAGCTCAATGAAGTTATGTTCTTAGTGAATAGAGTGAATAGAAAGATAAAAAAAATATTTCTTAAAAACTATTAGTCCAATTGACTCGCAACCATTTTTATTTAATTTTAAAGAGAAGTTTTTACGTGCCATGTAATTTTGATGTAATTTTTATTTTGTTTTACAAAATTAAAAAAATGTTTGCACAGGCATTAAAAAAAAAAATCCTTTTAAAAACTACTAGCCCAATTGACTTGCAGCTTTTTTTTTGTTCAGTTCACAAGAGATTAAGTTATATAAATATATAAATTGGGCCTAATTTGAAATATTTATGAATTTTGAAAGTTCATTTGGTTTTTTTATGCATTTATAAGAAAATATTTAATTTTGGCACAGACATTTCTGTATGAAAAATATATCTTGAAGACCCTTATTAGGGATCCTCTAAAATATCTGATCTAATCATTTGTAACTAAATTATTCAATTAACTCAAATGTTAATTAATGGCAATAAAAGTAAATCGTAGCCATTTAAGTTATGCACAAAATAATATTTTTAAAGTCTTAGACTGTATTATTTGCTACGGTTTTTTAATTATTATTTACAAATTTTTACGACAAGAACTGCAAAAAACGTTTTGATATATTATTTAAAAAAATCAATGTTTTTCAATTTAAAAATTGACCCAAAAAATGTTTATTGACAACTCATATTACGGATTTTAAAATATTTTTAATTAAATTACTCTTTATTTGGACCTATTGTTTTTCTGATAAATTTACTAGTAATTATTTACATCAAATATAAATTAATTACAATAAAACTAAATCGTAGCCATTTAAGTTATTTGAAATCTGCTGTTATTTTTTTTAAACTGGTGTTTTTTGGTACCATGAATAATTTTTTTTATTAATGTTTTTCAAATCAGTTATACTAAACCAATGCTACTAAAACAATGCTTCATATAAAATCTCTAATTAATTTGGAGTTAAATCAAAATCATAATACATTTTTCCAATGTCAGAATTGTTATAACCCAAATAAGAATTTCAATTACGTCAAATATATATTTTTTAAATCCGAACAGATCTGGAAAAATTTTATTAAAATATATAAATAATAAATAAATAAATAACAGTATTTAAAGCCTTAAAGTAAAATAAATGAAATTGTTTTTTAAGCAATCTGCAAGTAAAAATTATATGTTGTTATAAAGGTAATTATAAGACGTTCATAAAAAACAAAAATTAGATGATGGACGCAAAAAATCAAAACGTCGGAGTGAAAAAAGTGGCCATAAAAAAGTTCAATTTATTTTGCTCTACTTAATTGAATAATGTCAAAATAATAGAAAAAAAAAGATTTTTTTTAATTTTCGGATTTCTTCGAATTTATCCAGAAATTTTAGGATTTCTTAGATTCAACTTTTCAAATTTTTAAACGACTATTTAATAAGAATCAAATTATGCCGTAATTTTTCCCCTCGAATATTGGACACCATGTACTTCAAAAATAAAATAAAACGCTGGTAAATGTCAATAATATTAAATCATAAATAGGCTTTAATTAAATCGTTGATCTCTAATTAAATACATGAACAAATCCATATTTTTCAATTAAGGATCATTTGGGGTCCAAGCATTAAATAACAGTGGCAGACAAATATTTTTTTTACTAAAGATTATCCCTATAAATACTCGAAAAATCAACAAAAACTTTACAACATTGCAAACATATGTATTTATCTAAAACGCTCTAGATTTAATTATTAAATGTTTAATTAAAACTTTATTTGTTAAATATGAATATTCACTATTTAATTAAGTTGGAAGTTTGGTTTTCGCACCAACAAATCCAATAAAAAAAAATAACAGTTTTATAAAATGGCGATCCTTAAAAAAAATGGATTAGCAATATACCTGACAGTTACCCACTGAAATCACCAATATATTTCCCAGGATCTAAAATAAATCCAAAACGGATATTTGCAAGGTCATATTCGGGGAAAAAGCTACCATAAGAAAGCCGATTCTCGCTACCCCAAGTTAGTTAGAAAAAAAAACGTTTAGACCTTTCTAACTACAAAAGCTTCGTAACAAATTTTAAAAGGTTACGCAAACTCAATAAGCTGCTACAAAATAGGTCTCCATTCAGACCGTTTAGGAAATAAATTGCATCGGAGTGCCGGTCTATAAACTTTTCAATTCAGATCGTTTGAGGCAGAAAAGAATGGGGATGAACCGGGGAAACACAAGCCAGGTGCCGTTGATTTGACTTAGCTTGTAAAACAGAAGGCGATTGATTATTCATCACGAGAAAATGAGGGTGAAAGATCCCCTTTATTTTTTAACAGCTCAATTACTGTTACTTCTAAAATAAATTACCTTAAGTTTCCCAAATAACAACCATATTTTATCAAATAATAAGCTGTAATCTTTCAAGAGAGAGAGAGAGACAGACCGTAAGTATCCCCACTCAAGCCAATGAATAATCAATTACAGGGTGCTTTATACCCCCGTTTCAATCTAAACCACCTTGCTCTTGTGATTCTCCATTTTATCCCATTATTTCATGTCCCAATCAAATGATCTCGATTGAGAAGTTTATACGCAGAGAGACCCGAGCAATTTATCTTCTGAAACTTCCAAATTGGCTCTATTTTGTCTCAATTTGTATTGTTTTTAAGGCGCGTTAAGTTTCGGACTTTGTTCCGTCGCAACTTATTGTAATAACCGGAACTTATCTTCATTATTTTACTTTAAGTTGAACATTCATTTCTTATTAGTTTGATCGGCTTAACGAGAGAGAGCTTTTAGGGAGTTTGTCGAGGACATTTTTACTGTAATTACGGTCCTGTGAACCGAGATGTCAGAAATTAAAGGGTGTGAAATAAGATGTTACTTTTTGTCCAAAATAAATTAATTTTTATACGATGGCATACGGGATTTTTTTTTGATGAGATTACATTGGTTAGGGAATTCCCGTTTTTTTTCTATAGAGGCATATAAGAACAGCATTTTTTTTTAAATTTATTTATTTTTTTCCTTTAATTCAAACACATATAATGCCAAACAGTGAGTAGTTTGACATAAAACATTTTTTTTTGTAAATGGACTCAGGAAGGAAAAACTAAATTAAAAAAAATAGGGTTTGATTCAAAAATTAATTTATTGTCATTTTTTTTCTACTTCTTAATAATTTAAAGAAGTTTCTCCTTTTTAATTTTGCTTTATTCTTTACTTTTTTTTTTTTTGAAAATAGGGTCTAGAAAATAAAAACTGAATTAAAAACAAATATGGTTGAATTAAAAATGAGTTTTTTTCTATTTCTTCATAATTTGAAGAAGTTTCTTCTTTTTAATTTTGCTGTATTTTTTATTTATTTAATTTTTTAAATGAACTCTAGAGAATAAAAACTGTATTTAAAAAAATACGGTTTAATTGAAAATTATTTTGTTGCCAATTTTTTTTCCGTTACTTCATAATTTGAAGAAGCTTCTCCCTATTAATTCTGTTGTAATTTTTATTTATTTATTTTTGAAATAAAGTCTAGAAAATACACACTGAGTTAAAAAAAATATTGTTTAATTAAAAATTAGTATGTTGTCAATTTTTTCTTCTACTTCTGAATAATCTGAAGGAGTTCTTCTCTATTTCTTCATAATTTGAAGAAGTTTCTTCTTTTTGATTTTGCTGTATTTTTTATTTATTATTTTTTTTACGGATTCTAGAGAATAAAAACTGTATTTAAAAAAGTACGGTTCAATTGAAAATTATTTTGTTGCCATTTTTTTTTCCGTTACTTCCTAATCTGAAGAAGCTTCTCCCTTTTAATTCTGTTGTAATTTTTATTTTTTTTTTGAAAATAAAGTCTAGAAAATAAAAATTGAATTAAAAAAAAATACAGTCCAATTGAAAATTAGAGTGTTGTCAATTTTTTGTCCCATTATTTTATAATCTGAAGGAGTTTTTGCCTTTTAATTCTGCTGTATTTTTGATTTATTTCTTTTTTTTTAAATAGAGTCTTGAAAATACACACCGAATTAAAAAAAATATGGTTTAGTTAAAAATTAGTATGCTGTCAATTTTTTCTTCCACATCTAAATAATCTGAAGGAGTTTTTCTCTATTTCTTCATAATTTGAAGAAGTTTCTTCTTTTTAATTTTGCTGTATTTTTTATTTATTATTTTTTTTTTTAAATAAATAAAAAATTCTATTTCTAAAAATTTTAAGAGAATAAAAACTGTATTTAAAAAAATATGGTTTAATTAAAAATTATTTTGTTGTAATTTGTTTTTCTATTTCTTCATAATTTAAAAAAGTTTTTCCTTTTAATTTTGCTGTATTTTTTATTTTTTTTTTGAAAATAGAGTCTAGAAAATAAAAAAAATACGGGTCTGTTAAAAAATAGTTTGTTGTATTTTTTTTCTATTTCTTCATAATCTAAAGAAGTTTCTCCCTTTTAATTCTGCTATATTTTTTATTAATAATAATAATAATAATAATCTTTATTTAGCATTAAAAAAAACTACACAAAATACAGTACATTTTACAAAATTTAATAAAATTATAATACTTTTATTAACCCAGTACATTACAACCTATTTTCGTCAGCAGGAGTAACATATATCGATTTAATTCATACGTGGGTCATTGCAAATCGATGATTTGCCCTTTTATTTCTGCTAATCCCTTTTAATTCTGCTGTATTTTTTTTATTTATATTTTTGTTTTTTTTTTGTAAATGGAACCTAGAAAATAAAAACAAAATTTAAAAAAATACGGTTCAATTAAAATGAGTTGGCTTTCAATTTGTTTTTTTATTTCTTCATAATCTGAAGAAGTTTCTCCCTTTTAATTTCTGCTCTATTTTTCATTTATTTATATTTTTCTATTTTTTTTTGTAAATCCAATCTAGAAAACAATAATTAAATTTAAAAAAATACGGTTCAATTAAAATTGGTTGGTAATTTCTTTTTCTATTTTTCATAATCCGAAAGAGTTTCTCCCTTTTAATTCTGCTGTTTTTTTATTTATTTTTTTTGCATCTTTCTTGTAAAAGGAATCTATGAAATAAAAACTGAATTTAAAAAATACAGTCTAATTAAAAAATAGTTTGTTGTAATTTTTTTCTATTTCTTCATAATCTGAAGAAGTTTCTCCCTTTTAATTCTGCTGTATTTTTATTAATTTATATTTTTGTATTTTTTTTAATAAATGGAGCCTAGGAAATAAAAATTAAATTTAGAAAAATACAGTTGGTTGTCAGTTTTTTTTCTATTCCTTCATAATCCCAGAGAGCTTATCAGTCTAAATTCTACTGCTACTATTCATTTTTTATTTAATTCAAATTCACTAAAACAAATTTACTTCAAATTACCCAAATTTTACAAAAATTAATTCCCCTATTACAACATACAACTTGTAAGCTTCATTTTTTAATAAATATATGGCAACATTGCTTCCCGCTATATGCTCAACCACTATCGATTATCGTATATAAACCATTACGTTAAGCATCGGGTGCACTCGTAAGATTTCGTGGTTAGCCGCGTCAGCAGCATTGCCACATAGTGCGAAAAGTACTAATGCTATATAAAATTAATGGTGTTAAAATTGCTTAATCTTTTCACAGTAAATGAATTAGGAACATTATTTCAACAGAATATTGGACGCACTACGAATTTTGATAACCAGAAGACATTGTTCTACCCTGTTAACATGTTAACAAATTTCAATCGGTCAACTTTCGATCTGTGACATTATGTCTGTCAAACATCGCGTTCTTATTGAAACACCTTTAGATTACGGCAAAGCCATTGATAAAATAAATCATGTGTTACTTTATGGCATCTCAGGTTATGTAAGTTTCAACTCGATGCAATTTCTTTAATTACGGACTATTTGACAAGTTAGCAGTGATGTAATATTTGTAAAATCACTGAGATAATGTGGCAAATTACAAGTCTGTATATTAAGACTTAGACACACCTGTAATCTTATAAATTGCCTTAAACATTGCAATGCTCATTTATACGCGGATGATACACAGCTAAATTCGTCTTTCTCCTTGAAGCAAAAAATAGTGCTTCTGAACATTTCAATAGTGATTTTGATCAGCTAATTATTTTTCATTAAAACATAATTTGCATATAAATGCATCCAAGACGAGTTTTCTGATTTTCGGAGTTTTAGATATAAACTTCACGTAAATAAATGTAGTCAAATGGTATATGCAAATTTAAAACACCTGTTTCCGCATAGACACCTTCTTTCTTCTTTAAAAAAAGATAATATAAGTAATGCCCTCATATTAAGTCATGGTATACGAACCAAGTCTAGATAAGGTTGATTAAGATTTGACATGCTTTAGATTGAAATGATGAAATTTGTCGTCGTGACATTCATTGAATCCCCGTCATAAAGCACTATGTCTCCACTTCTATACATCAGAGCATTTTACCAAAGGTTATTCTATTTACTACACAAGAAAATTCCAACGCAGCTTAAGAATTAATTAATAGGCGAATTTAAACTTTAGTAGGTGACTTTCTTTGCATTCATAGGGCGTTGCATTTTATTCCAATTTCGTTTTTGTAGACTCTAAGTTAATATAATATTAATTTTGGGCTTAAATCAATATACATGAAATAATTGGTGAAGTGCATTTATTTTTAGCATATTTTCATATAATAGAAACATTATTTAGCCAAAGGTTTGGATGCTAATCTGGTAATTTTTTGAATGTTATTTTTTAGTTACTTTTTTTTAATCAGGATTCCGAACATGTGTGATCTTTTTTTTGGTGGATTGTAGATTTGCTTAGCGTTTTGGACACAATCAGAGTTAAGAAAATTCGATAATTAAATACTTTAGCTATAATTTCGATTTAATATCAATTTAATTTTTAGAGTTAATTTGATATATCCAAAATCACTTTTCAATTTTTTTGATGTATTGTGTTGTAAAAAATACGAATATTTATCTTTATTGCTGTTATCTATTATTAAAATGTAATTTAAAAGTAGTATTTAGCTTATACAAGATGATCAAATTTATCCTTTAACTATTAACTTTAGCTATTGTTCCGATTTGATTTCAATTTAATTTTTAGAATATTGCAATTCAGTATTATAATGCTTTTAAATAAAAAATGTATTTATTGATTGAACTTAAATAAAAGGTATATAACTTCACATACTAACACACAAAAGCAGTCTGACTATGTTTCCATCCCTAAGCCTAACAAGGCGATATTTTTGCTCGAAAGCGTGTAAGGAAGGGGTGTTGTATCGTGTGAATACAATATTCGATAAATTTTGCGTCCTCTATATTTAAGCTGAGCAATTACAAGTTTCCTTTGAAATTCACTGGAGCGCTAAGCTAGAGCAGCGTGACCTGAGTTGCACTGCACCCAGCGTGTATAAGTTTCAATTAATGCATGAAGTTACCTAAATAGATTTTACTATTTTACTTATTTAATATGTGAATTAAATGTAATAAATATGATGTTTCATGTATAAAATTTGAAGTGGAATGGTTGGTGTTGGCTAGATTTATACGCGGTGAACCATAAGGTTTTTGGGCATATCCCTCTCTCAGTACTTTTATATTACGATTATTATTTTAAAATTGGGTTTTTTTGACGTAGTTTATTTTTATATATACGAAAACAATAAGTTTGAATTTATAAATATTGTGAAGTAAACCCAATTAAAAAAAAATTAAAGCGTATCCTCTAAGGTAAAAATGGCTTTTATATAGCGTTCAAATCGCATGAAAAAAACCGCACAAAGAACCCGTTAACAATCCCAAAATGGCTTTTCATGAAACCTCTCTCTTCCGGACATCGAACCACTCGCCAGCCCAGTTGGATTAAACAAAACACAAAACTAATCCACTCTTTCCCGTAGGGAAAATTGAGTATTTTCTGAAACAAATACGAAATTTACCGATCGAGCCCCATCGTAAAAGCGCTGTAGAAAATTAATTGCAAAGTTGCAAAGGTCAGTTAATGGACGCGCATTTCGGAACAGTTTCTGCGATGCTAAATAACTGGCAATCAATTAACTGGCGTTAATTATAACTTTGGGATATATACGTGCACTTCTAAGGGTCTCTAATTTACTAATGTGTAATGTTGGCTTATAACCCTTTGGCTATTCAACTATGCTCCATATCCATCATTTAATTTCATTCACTTTGGGGACATTGTATCTTAATGCCTTGAATGTATAGAACAGTAGTTGATTTTAATATTCATTAATATTCTCTCTCATGATTCTCATTTTAAATTAGTCATATTTTTCATCACCTATATGATCAAAGATTTCTATATGATTATCTATGATCATATCTGAATTTACGTAATTATTGATTGTGATCAAAGCTGTCTGATCATATTCACCAACTGCGGTAAATTGTCTCAAATTAAAAGATTATTTAGTCACTGCATAATATTTTATTGGCAACTATTCTGCACTTCTTGATAAATGCTTAACTGCATCTGTCTGAACAATCACTCAATTAAGAATCTCTTTAAAATGTTGAAATTTTACTAGAAAGAATGATAAGGAGAGTTTCCTTTCAGAAATTAGAAGGTCATATTGATTAGTTTACCACTGCACGCTATGTTTGGCAACTGCTCGTTATGTTACTGGTCTATCGTTGCTTAACTTAAGTGGTTTAAAGCCAGAATCTATGAATTTTGCAATTTTTAAATTAAGTTTCCATTTGGTACTTATGCTTTCCAGAGGTTTCTTATATATAATTTTCTCAGATCCTTCCAACACTTTAAATTTATATTAAAAGAAATATGCAGCTTTGCTTGTTATAGTTAGAAATTATTTACCATACTATACAAACTGTGGGGATAAATAAAGGTATACTTGACAAGTATCCCATTGCGCACTCTTTCTTGCAAATATTCGTCCTCTTACACAAACGCCTCTTATACACAATTAATCCCAATCAAGATTCCAGTCAAAAATCACAAGGTGGCAAATATTTACTCTAATATACTCCATGAAAAAAGATGAACAAATACACGTTAAACATACATTTCTTTAAGAATCTTTAATTTAAATAATATAATAAATGAGATTGAATATCCTGTAAAAAATCATCAAGTTTAATACAACGTAATCATATATTGGTATTTGTTTGCCATACTACGTAAATGCCATCTTTACACAATTAACTATGGTTAATAAACTCATGAAGTTCTATTTCAGATTCGTTTTATGTTTTAGCAGGTTATACTAGTTTGCCACTACATGCTATGTTTGACAATTGTTCGCCATGCCATTTGTCCATTGCTACAGTAATCTAAATCAGGTTTTTTTTAATACTATTAAATATTTTAATTTTATTCGATATTTTTATTTATTTATTTATTTTTCAAAAGAAATAGGATGTTAACAGGCCGAAACCCAAAGGAACATCCACAAATTAAAAAGTGTTTCAGGTGTACTTAAGTAATACAACATTAAAAAATTATACAAGAGCAGAAATACAATAAAGTGCTAAGTTTCTAATTTGTTGTCTTAATTTTGTGATATGCATGGCATTCTTTGTAATATAGAATTTCTTGCCTCATAAATTCCTTTTAAAATTCAATTTTCGTACGAACATCATTCTTAAAATAAAATATTTAAATTTGCACCATTGCTTGTCATAGCTGATAAATGTTCATCATCTTACGGAAATACCTCTTATACATAAATGACTAGGGTTGCTTTGGATTCCTAATCAAGGTTCTATTTAAAAATCACAAGTTATCATTACTTGCTGTAATTGGCAAATTTTCACCTTATTAGACCTTATTAGGCGTTAAACCTAAATTCCTTTAATGATTATTAATTAAAATAATATGATTAATAGTATTAAGGGTTCTGTATTAAAGTAACCATTTTAATAGAATATAATCATATAAATTTCTTCTGAAATTATTGAATTTGGTAAGAGTTCATGTTCATTTCTTTATTGCCACCACATGCCATGCTTGGCAATTGTTTGCCATGACACTTGCCATTGCTCCAGTGGTCTGAATCAAAAATCTTTCTAATATTTTAATGAGATTTGCTTCTTATGCTTGCCATATAGAATATAGAATTTCTTAGCTCGTAAAATCTCACCAAAATTCAATTTTGAGTGGAGTTGTTAAAATATTTAAATATGCACAATTGTTTGTCATAGTTGGCAATTATTGATCATACTCTGATATATAAATACCTATGGTTACTCGGTTTCAGAATTCCAATCAAGATTCCAGAAATAACAAATTAACAGCCATTACTTGCTGTAATTGGCCAATGTTCACCCTATTAGACTCATAAAATTTTTTTTGAAAAAGGATGAATCATGAACATGTTAAACTTAAATTCCTTTAGGAATTTATACAGTATGATGAATAGGAATAATAATTCTGTATTAAAATTATCATTTTAATGGAAAGTTAGCACATGATAAAATTTTTTTGTCATTTTATGCAAATTCCTCTGATACATAAATACTTATAGGTGCTTCCTTCATAAGATCACAATCGAGATTTTAATTAAAAATCACAAGTTTGCCGTTACATTGGCAAATGTTCACCTAGATAGACTTCTAAGGTTTCTTACAAACATGGTAAACTTAAATTCCTTTAAGAATTGTTAATTTAAATAGTATGAGGACATATAACGGATTATGTGTACTATGTTCGGCAATTGTTCGCCAGGTCACTTGGCTATGGGTTCTTAACTCTTAAATTATTTTTATATATATTTTCATGTTCATTTATTTATTGCCACTGCATGCCATGCTTGGCAATTGTTTGCCATGACACTGGCCATTGCTCCAGTGGTCTGAATCAGTAATGCTTGTTATGCTTGTCATATAGAATATAGAATTTCTTGGCTCGTAAAATCTCACCAAAATTCAATTTTGAGTGGAGTCCATTTTTTAAATGGAATGCCTTATTTTTTATTGCATTTATGAAATATAGGCAAAATCCAAGCAAGTTTCGTATAACACACCTTATCTCAAAACTCAACTGTAACGTCTATTTACAAATTAAGGTAAAATCGAGGTTAAAAATAATGTTATAAATACTGCCAATTGTTTCTATTTCCTTGGTTGCACTTGTAAAGAATCTCTCATTCTCAAAACAGTGGCATTCGAAAATCTCATTTTCGAATGTCACTGTCAGTTCGAAAATTAATAGTTTTTATCAGAATAAATTATAGCTAATTTAACGAAAATCCAACGAATTGAAATTTTAATGATGCTAGGGTACGGGGATCGAGTGCGCACGCAATAAGAAGTAAGTGAACTGTTTAATGCCAAATACCCAAACCATCCTATTTCTCAGTCAACAGTTAGAAGAATAGAGCACAAATTTATAACTTCAGGTCATGTTAGGGATTTGCCAAAATCAGGTCGTCCAAAAATTTCCAACTTCACAAATTTCATAAAAACATAGCCGGAATGTCAGTAAGACGCATCTTAAAAGCAAATGAATACCACCCTTATAAAATTAGACTAATACACGAATTAAATGAGGGCGATCCTGATCGAAGAAACCAATTTTGCGAGCAAATGATGAACATTTGCAATAATAACCATCAGTTTGTGTTACGAGTTTTGATTTCGGATGAAGCAACTTTTTGTTTAAACGGTGTCGTAAATCGGCAAAATTGTCGATACTGGTCAGTGTCAAATCCACACTGGGCAACTGAGGCTCATACACAGTACCGTAAATCTATTAATGTTTGGGCTGGTATCGTGGACAATAAAGTAAAAGGGCCATACTTTCTCGAAGAAAACTTAACAGGTCAGCGCTATTTGAGTTTTCTTCAAGAATATCTTATCCCTGCTTTGGCTGCCCTATACCCAGACGAACAAGACCCTACTGTCCCGACAAATAATTTGTGGTTTCAACAAGACGGCGTACCACCACATTTCTTTTGAAATGTCCGTAATTACTTGGATACAGTGTTCCCAGGAAGATGGATAGGACGAAGAGGGCCAATAGAGTGGCCGGCCAGCTCACCAGACCTAAATCCCTGCGACTATTTTCTATGGGGGTACTTGAAAAGTAAAGTTTATATTGAGAAGCCAAACAACGTAGAAGATTTGAAAAATAGAATTAGATATGAAATTAGACGTATATCACCCGAAATAGTTGATAGTGTTTTACATGAATTTGTAAACCGTCTTGCTTTCTGCCAAGAAGTAAATGGGGATCAGTTTGAATACTTGATACATTAATAAGAGTTTTCACAGTTTATAACATTTTATCCTCCATTTTATCTTAATTTCTAAATAGACGTACTTAAATACTTGCTTGGATTTTCGCCTATATTTCATTAATGCAATAAAAAATGTAGCATTCCATTTAAAAAAATGACGTCATATCTTTTTTTTGTTTCACCCTATATACAAAAATTTATGTGAAGTAATGTGCAACTTAAAATAAAAATCGACGGGTCCAAGCGTTTTCTCAAAAAATCATATCTCTAATTTTTATCGAATTTATGCGGAACTTTAGGCGGCACTATATATATTTTAATACAATAACTCTTTTATGACTTGTCCCTTTTATTTTTTGTATCAGCGATTCATCTAGAAATTGCGCTTCCAATATCGCCAATTAAAATTTCAATTTTTAAACATACAGTTTTTTTACAAACAATTGGTAAATACCATTACGTTTTCAAACTAGGATCTTAAGTATTATCCAGTTATTTAGTTTGGCTCGATTAGACTATGAAGTCTGAAACGGTTAAATTAACAGTCAGAAAGGCTTCGCATAAGGCTGGAGACGTAATGTCGCTAATTAATAGTAACTGCTTGCGGCACCAGGCTTTTGGCTCTATAACGTTTTCTCAAGAGGGCAATATTCCATCCGCCTTTCCACCAGCCAGCCTAAATCAACTATGTAAGTGAATTAAAATATTTATTAAGGAATTCACATACACTCTTCTCGGGGGGAAATCGCCCTTAGCTGGGGACCTGCTTATCTCTCATATTCAATTCACTTTAATTAGTTCATAGTAAAATATGAAAACTCTGTCATAATCGATCTAAATAGCAAGAAAAAATTGATGGAATATTGCAAGCAAACTATAACAGATGAAGTAACTTTAGATATCGTGTAAAATTAAATATAAGAACAGTAAGGCGAGCCAATGAATTTCATATCCACTTAACATAATCGTAAGAAACCCTTAGGGAAATCAAGGGACCCAGCTACGAGCGGAGTTGAGGGAAACGAGACGCTATCGGTGGCAAAAGAGGCCAAGTGGTTTTTAACAATTTTTTCGTGGTGTTAAAACAACACTATGGGGTGAATATCTATAAGAGCACGGAACGTTATTAAGCTGAATGTAAACGTTAATTCGTAAAATTAACTAGTAGCTCCGACTACGAATATACAGCTCCCCATTACCCGCAACTAATATGCAGCTCTACAATGTTATCCCCTAAAATGTTATGACAAAATTAAAATTAGGATACAATTATGTAAATAACCTAGTAATTTTAGCCTTTAAAATTAAATTTTCACCCTAGCCGAGGCACTTTAACTACAGATAATATTCCGAATTATGCCAGTAGATAGGCTTTTATTGTGTAATATACCGGCTGGAACAAATTCATATGTTAAGCGAGCAAGAAGTAAATTAAATTGTAACTTTTATTGTCCTTGTTTTTTACATAAAAATTTAATAAAATAACTAGAAATATTTAGTGCATGAATAAATTGCCATTATGAATTAAATTTTATACATAATTGAAGTGCACACGAAGAACAAATTCCTTGGCAAACCGAGATATTTCTTTATTAATTTTATTTTTCTATTATAATCGCGAAGATAAAACTATAACTCGTAGTAGTAGCGATTTACTTGAAACGTAATTTATAAAGTCTGCAGAAATCTCTTATTGTATTAACTGAAGAAGAAAATTACGATGGGACATGATACTCGTCTTTATGAGACATCAAAAATGTTCAATAATTAACACATCAAAACCTTTAGAAATCCAGATAAATTTTAAGCCTTGACAAAATAACACTTAAACCTAACTACAAAGTACGAACTATAATCTTAAGACATATTAACAAAAACATATAAGCCCTCATGGCTGTAGAAAAAAAGGGTTTTCTCAAATTATGAGTTTCTCAGATATTCAATTTTTGAGACAACTGGGATGTATTGTAAAGACCAAGTGAATCTATTGACAAATTGTTCTCTGATTTTTGTAGTTTTGAAAAATGAAAACAAGTTATCTGCACCTTTTTTGCTATCAACGTTTTTCTGATATTAATCGGATAAGTTCTTGTTTTTATCTATTTTAATTAGAAAGTTAAAAATATATTTGCAAGGAAACGTTAAGATATTTACTTCTTAACTTCTTTGATTTCTTTCAGGCCATTGAAGAAATTTGAATTCCTCTTTAACTTTTTTCAAAAAGTTGAAATTTTCCCTAATTTTGTCCAGGCTGTTGAATTCTTCGTTAGTTTCTCCTAAGTAGTTGAATTTAGTTCACAAGAGTTTTTGTTCGACTTTTTCCATAATGTTGAATTTTTTACAGACAGTTAAATTGATGTTGAGTTTTTTCCAGGCAGTCAAATTCTTCTTTGATTTCTTTCAAGCAGTTGAAGAATATTTTTCTTCGGTTTCTTATCAGTTGAAGAGATTTTATTGTTTTTAGATTTTTTCCCGAGCAATTTCATTCTTATTAAGATTTTTCGATAAATTTAAATTTTTTCTTGATTTTTGTCCAGGCAGTTGATTTCATTTTGAATTTCTATCAGGTTGAATTCTTTCCTGATGTTTTACAAAGTTTTCTAGAAAGTTGACGGATTTAAGGGATTTTTTTCAAATTATTTCTTACAGGCAGTCCAATTTATATCTTTAATTTCTTTAAATCCTGAGAAAGTTATAATTCTCTTTTATCTTCTTTTGAGTAGTTGAAGTACTTCTTGAACTTTTGCAGTCAGTTGAAAAGATTTAATTTTTCTTAGATTTTTTTCCAAGCAGTTTCATTCTTATCAAACTTTTTGCAGGTAATTCTTTCTTGATTTTTGTCCAGGCAGTTGCAGAAATTTGAATTCTTCATCAACTTTTTCACAATAAAGTCAAATTCTTCGTTAATTTTTTCTAGAAAGTTGAATTAATTTTGGACTTCTTTTAGTCAGTTGAGGGATTTCTTTAAAATTTTTTTTTAAGTTTTTTTCAGACAATCAACTTTTTTTTTAGGCAGTTGAAGCAGTTTAAACTTTTTTTCGGTCCAATTTATATCTTTAATTTGTTCAAAGCCTAAGAAAGTTTTAATTCTTATTCAACTTTTTTTGGACAATTCAATTACTTCTTGATCTTTTCCAATCAGTTAAAAAGATTTTTCCCAAGCAATTTCATTCTTATTACACTTTTTCAAAGAAGTTGAATCATTTCTTGATTTTTGTCCAGGCAGTTGAAGAAATTTGAATTATTCTTCTCCAAGTTTTTCCAGAAAGTTGAACTGTTCCTTGATTTTTTCTAGAGAGTTGAATTCATTTTGAACTTCTTTTAGTCAGTTGAAGGAATTGAGGAATGTCTTTCAAATTCTTTTTCGTTTTTTACAGGCAATTAACTTTTTTTTCATTTTTTTTTAGGTAGTTGAGGTAGTTTGAATTCTTCTTCAGTTCCTCACAGACTTTTTAATTTATTCTAGACATGAGGGAGTTTTAATTATTTTTAGGAACTCGAACCATTTTCTGATTCTTTTCAAGCAGTTGAAGAAGTTTGAATTATTCTACAATTTCGTCAGGGCAGAAAAATTCATCTTTGATTTTTTCGAGGCATCTGTAAAGGTTTGAATTCTTCTTGAATTTTTTCTAATTCAATCTTTTTCAACTTTTTCCAGACAGACCTTTTCCAGTAAAATTTTTTTTTTACTTTCTTTTAAGCAGGTAGTAAAACTTTTACTTATCCAAAGGTTTTTTTACTTTGTTCACCTTCAACCCTTCCATCTTATTCTCCTTTAATAAATGATGAAACATTTTATATCGTTTAAAAAGTTTCTTGTCAAAAAGAAAAGGTTTCACTTAAGGACGACCTCTAAAACAGTGTTTTTCTAACCTCAAGTGTATTAAAATTTATTGAGGTATTTCTGGTAAAAAACATGTAATGGAAACTACATACAGACGAAAAGCTGTTTTCGCGTAATAATGTCGGAACTAGATCGACTTCTCGCGCCCCAGCCCCGTTGCTGAGTTTTCTTGATTTCCCTCCGGGGTTCCCGCGTTTATGTTAAATGGATATGAATTTTATTACCTCGTGTTAATGTGCTTGTGTTCATTCGTAATTAGATTTTAAAATTGTTTTTTTTACCAGGAAATTCCAATAAATTAAGGTGTCAAAATCCAAGCAATTCTGACACCCTTAATTTATTTATTTTGTGTGAAATTTCAAGGGCGTTAGTAGTTTTTGCACCACATGGCAACACCCCTAGCGTGGCTAACCACGAGTGCACCCGATTCTTGCGTAATAATTATATATTTGTTTTACATCAATTGTTGTATTTAGATGCAGTTTTTTTGTATCTCCAGAATTATAAGGTCATACAGAACTATCTCAGTAAAAGAACTCAATATGTCAAAATTATAAATACTAATAATAAATGGATCAAGAGGCGACTACTCTTGAACGTTCACTTTTCTTTAACGCGTATATAAATACTCGCTGTTTTTTCAGATAGAAAAGTTTGTGCATACGCTGATGATATAGCACTAAAATTACGTGAAACTAGACAATTAATTACACGAAATATGGAACTTTTCTTAGACAATTACAAAATAACGCGTAATTAAGTGTGAGCAAGACAAATTATGTAGCTCATATTTTCAAGAAATTAATATTACTGCACTGACTAAGCCTATAAAAGAGGCTGCTCATAGGAGATATTTATGAGTTCTAATAAGTTAAGTGTATTAATCAAAAATTTTGAAAGTACTGATTCGGTTAGTAATGTTAAACACAGAAACGAGCTCATAGAGGCTGTTCAGAACGAAACATTACGACAGAATGAAGAAATTCAAGTTTCCAATTTGTTCTTTTAACATCAGTCTGATGACTATTGGCTCTTGATAAAACTGGTGATAACTCAGGAAGTATTGAATCCACTAAAATCGTTTGTATATCAAATTATTCCTCATAAAACGCCCTTTTCTTGAATAAAACTTGTATTTGAATACTTTAAAAGGTTTCTGATATATCCTTAAAAAACATTATTATGAGACCAAATCTCCTCTAGCTAAGCAAATTTTCCATCTAGAATTATGATTTTTACATAAAATTCATCTAAAGAGTGCTCTATAAATACTGTAAAAGAACGATAAAAATATCTTAAATAACATAAGTTATAGAGAAAATGTCCAAGAAAATTTAAAAAAATTGAAGTTTCCAGTTTATTCATTTAAGCTCACTCTGATGACCATTAGGCCTTTACAGATAAAATAAAATATTATCCAATCTAATAGCCTTGTTTTTATACTAAATATGTCTAGGTATATAAAATTATATTCAATTTAAATAAACAGTGTTAATAAGATAATAATGAATATGTGTTTTCTGCAAAAATATTCTTTTTCGTCAACACAACCCTTACCCCCCCACCCACCCCAGACATTTGCCCAGTAAGAAATTCTTCTGAAAAATCACCGTTTTTCGTCTATAATATCTAATCTAATGGTACTGTTTTTGTATTAAATATTTATTTTATATTTATTAAATATTTATTATTAAATTTAAATATAAAAAATGTATTATTAAATAAAATATGACCGATGAAACCAGCTGTTATTCATGCATATTATTTTGAAAAACAACGATTTTTTGAAACCAATTACTTACTGGTAAGTTGTGTGGGGTGGGTGGGGGGCTAAGGGAAGGGTTATTAAAAAACGTTTTTTTTGCAGAATATAATTGCCTGAAAAAAATGCTTTTTAAGAAAATTTTTGGTGATAAAATAATCTATAATTTTTGTATCTATATTTTTCTTAGAAAAAACTTAAAAAAACTTAATTCCTCTTTGGTTCTATACATTTTTTCATTATCTAGGTTCAAAAATACACTTTTTTAATTAAGACTATAGGTATATTGATCAAAATGTCAAGGTATATGTATTAAACTGTAGAATATACCTATATCATATCCGATTCTGTTTACACAAGGGAGAAAATTTCGGCATTTAAAAAATTGACGAGGGATTTACATCTTTACACTCGATCACTACACCTCAAATATGTGATAAAATGACCCCGATATCACATATATACCATATACTTTTCATACACGTATTTATCTTATAGTGTTATAATGGAATATTATATATAAAGTAATTAAAAAAAAAAGAAATCCATTAACATGTGTGAAACAATAATTATACCAAATAAGATATACAAATAAAAAAACTTAGGAATACATATTTGCTCAAAACAAAACAAGGATTTAAAAAATAAAATTTATTTTAGGAAAATGCAGTGGTGTACTTTTCTTTTTAATAAATAATACAGGGTGTTTCCTAACTACGGTACGAAACTATACAGGGTGAATCATTAGGTCGTTTTATGAAAAAAAGTTCCTATGAACGTATGTCGGGAGTTGCTTTGTTTCTGAGATACAGGGCGATGAAGGTTCAAAAAAATAACGGTATTTTAAAAATACTATAACTATCCTTAAACTGATTTGGTTGAAATTTGGTGCAGTTATTTGAAGTTATAAGACGCTTATTTAGCAGTAACTAGATTGAAATTATTAGGTTCAGTGGCGTGTCAGTGGGCACCACATGCTTATTGTTGAGAATAAACAAGGCCAATAATTATTTTGCAGCTTTTTATTTATTTTTGTATTTAAGTAACTAAAAATACAACTTTTTCGTATCTTATATTATCGTCATATCTGGCTTTGTTTTCGAAAAAAAAAATTCTAAAAATTATCCATGGACGACAACATGAAATAAAAACCAATTAATTCGATAAACAATTTCGACCTTAAAGTAAATGAGCCCAACTTCTGATAAAATACCCGACTGCAAACGATTTGTCATTGAGTGTCTGACACGCTCAAAAATACCTGGAGTATCCCTTATGATATTGCAATTGACAATTATCCGATTCCTTAAGTCATTCACATCTAGAACAGGAGTTTTATAAACAAGAGCCTTTAGATGGCCCCATAAATAGTAATTCAGGGGATTCATATCAGGACTGCGAGCCGGCCAATTTTGAGGTCCTGCACGTCCAATCCAGCAATTAGGGTAGATAACATCGAGATGCTAACGAGCAAGAACACTGAAATGAGCTGGAGCCCCGTCGTGCATAAACCACATGTTGACTCTTACTTGTAGGGGTACTTCTTCTAATAAAGTGGGTTAATGATGTTGAAAGAAATCCGTGTAGGATTCACCTGTTAATCTTGCCGGTAAAAAAAATGGGCCAATTAGGTAATCACCAATATTTCCTATCCAAAGGTTCAGCGAAAAGTTCGTCGGCCCAAAAATGATCATTGTGGAAGTTCATAATGGCATCTCTTGAAAAATTTACCTCATCCGTAAATAAAATATTTTGTAGGAAATTATTATTGTGTGCCATTAATCTTGGATGAAAATCCCGAGGCAGTAGAGCTTGTACACGCTGTATGTGATATGGATGCAGGAGGTTTCTTTTTAGAACTTTCCAAACGGTTTTTGAACTGACTTCAAGCTGCAGTGCAATTTTCCTGATACTATTGGAAGGATCTTCTTCTATCGCATCAAGTATAGCTTCTTCCAGTTCAGGCGTTGTTATAGTTTCTGGTCTTCCACCACCCATATTTTTATTAAAACTCCCAGTTTCACATAATCTTGCATAGTATGTAGTTTTCTAAATGTTTTTGCACACAGAATTACTCTGTTAGGATATCTGTCCTGGTAAATTCTTCGTGCTTCTTCCGCATTTCCAGTTGCTAATTCATAAATAAAGTGCACGTCGGTCATTTCATGGTTAGTAAAATTACTCATGATGGAGTAATGAATCACTGATAATTGACAGCGGAATTTTACTTATAGCAATTCTATCACTGTCAGCTGGTCTCCAAAGCAGGTAGGTACAAAGGAGGTACTTGAATGGACTTGCCAATTATTTGTCATAAGAAGCAATGTATTTGTTATTTTGTTGTATTTCAAAAATCTGATAATAAAAATCGTAGAAGTTGAATGTTTATTATCATAGTAAACAAGACACAAGAGACCAAAAAGTCGTGCATTGGAGGGTGGACATTTTGCTCATGTACTTTAAGGTCGAAATTTTTTATCCAATTAATTGGTTTTTATTTCATGTTGTCATCCATGTATAATTTTTAGAATGAGTTAAAGATACTTTAAATTTTTTTTCTCGAAAACAAAGCCAGATATGAAGATAATAAGATAAGATACGAAAAAGTTGTATTTTTAGTTGCTTAAATACAAAAATAAATAAAAAGCTGCAAAACAATTAATTATTGGCCTTGTTTTTTTCTCAACAATAAGCATGTGGTGCCCACTGACACGCCACTGGACCTAATAATTTCAATCTAGTTACAGCTGAATAAGCGTCCTATAACTTCAAATAACTACACCTAATTTCAACCAAATCGGTTTAAGGATAGTTATAGTATTTTTAAAATACCGATTTTTTTGAACCTTCATCGCCCTGTATCTCAGAAACAAAGCAACTCCCGACGTACGTTCATAGGAACTTTTTTTCATAAAACGACCTAACGATTCACCCTGTATAGTTTCGTACCGTAGTTAGGAAACACCCTGTATATACGATAAAACTCTTATGAACGCCATTGGTAGAAATTATTTACGTACGTCGAAAAATGCTCCCTAATGCATAAAACACATCTGCAAATTAAAAAAAAATATTTACATTGGTAGTAAAGTTATTTAAAAAAAAATCTCATTCCATTAAACGCATTTCATTAACGTTAACTTTTATGAAATAATAATTGTATATTATTAATAAACAAGAAACCTTCTTGTTAAACGCCAATAAAACATAAACATAATATTAAATTCCTCAATGTATATCACGCAAACATTTTATCCGATATTTATAGTTGAAGTTCAATCAAACATGTACGGTATAAACCAAAAATAAATGGCTAGTGTTGATTGGCTACCCGCTTCAAAATTAGTCTTCATTTGGTGTTAGGATATCCAAAAGAGATTCTGTTAGTTGCTTGATGATTAAAGGGTTCTAATACTATTAAAAATTTTTTTAATGCAGTTGATTTTCTTGTTTTATTAAGCAAAGCATTAAATAATTTTATACGTATACAGCGAAGATTTTAAAGTAATTCTAAAATTCTCATCTAAAATCAAGCAAATGCTTACTCTGAAAGGAAAATATTAGACTCTCATATACCGGTAGGGCCAACGCAGGACTTAGGTGCGGTATTCACTTGCAAGAATTATATAAGACATTTGCACTTTCAGTGGCAAGTGGGGAATTTTTGCATCTTTGTTTTCCCTTTGATTTAACGCTAAGAAAGAAATCTGACAGGCCAGTATTAACAGACAAACTGATTTTAAGAAAAAACATAAGGACTACTATAAAATAGGTTTCTTTTTCTCTAAAAACGAATAAATATATAAAAGTAGGAAGTTCAATTAAGCACGTATGCCAAAAAGGGCCTGCGTTAAACTTTTATAGACTATCAATCTTTACGGAGCGGAGTATTAAGTTGCGAACGTTACGCCTGACATATATATTTCAAAATCAGCCCTTAGTAGATCTAAGTTATTCAAAAAAAGGGCATTTCGTGGTAAACTTCGACAGAGGGTGAAATTTTTGCGCGAGCGTCATTCATCATCCCCCGATGTTCAATGTTATTCATGTGTTGTTCGTGTTTTATGAATAAGCTATTTGTATCTCATTCACGTTTCTCTTGTCGTATGCCAGACACAGGTTTTGGAGCAATGCGGCTATAAAGTGAACTCGAAGAAGTTGCATTATTTTCTTGGCCGAGTTGCTGCTGCCGCCGCCGCTATCGGAGCCTGAAATTTCTTAAGGCATAAATTTCGCAATTCCACCGTTTTCCTCGTCCGTGTGTGCTTTTTGTTCCGAATACGGAAAACCGCTTTGTATTTAGACTTTTAAAACAATTACTTTCAGTTATTGATTTTTTTACGTGTAATTAACATAATGGAACGGCAATGCGGACAAAATTTTAATTAATCGTACATTAGATTTATTAATTATTTATTAAAAATAAAATTATTTGAATGAAAGATAAATACCACCGACGGCTAATTGAACCAAAGCTTAATAACAGCTAGGAAATGCAATTTATTAATTAGATCCGCAGTGATTTCATTACTGACATTACACATATATACATATAGCAGCCTTATCACTATCAGGATTTATGGTATGCATACACCACTTATCTTAATAAGATATTTAATTAACTGAATAAAACCATGTTTTAGTCTAATTATAGATAAATATCTCGGAGTGTATGATCCCTTAATTAATTAAAAAAAGTCATTAAATTAATAAGGTTATGATCTATAAAATAGTAATGACTCCCTTAATATATGGCACATAGAGGTGAAAATTCTACTTTAACACCTGTTTTTTGTATTTGTCTTCTATTTGGTTATTTATTTCAGTCTAGAGAGCAAAATATGTTTTATTATGTGTTTTACTCAATTACATACAAAACACATCAATATATTTTAATCCTTTATAATGCCCCAGACTGAGATGACAATACCTAGTAGTATTGCGGATGGTTATTGGGTGGGGTCAGAAATAAAACAGAAACCTGTTTACTTAAATGTCGACGTTTCGATTTATATTAAGTCACCCTCAGGACATTGAAATGGATGATGTTTTTTTCAACAAAAAAAAACAAAAACCACGATACAATTAAAATTACATTCAGGTACAATCCGTTAAAAAGATTTTAATGAAAAAAAATATAAAATTTATTTTTTATACATTACACCTCTTACCTAAGTCTAGGTTTCTTTAGTTATAATTAAAATACATTTATAATAAGAGTGTAGAATTATTTTTAACATGGGTTAAATTGTGGGCAAACTAGAATCAACAATAAGCCAATAAATAAATGTTTTTATTCTTCCGAGCGTTTATTTATTTAATTTTTATTGTTCGATGTTATGTTATTAAGCTTAGGATTAGTAGAAAAGCTAAGGATAGTTCTCAAAACTTAAGGATAAAACACCAAATGAGTTACAAAGTGGCGTGGTTTGTAAAATACTCTGTTCTAATTGTCAAGGTCTGTATTTGGGTCAAACAGGCAGGTACTTAAAAACCAGAATTAGCGAACACGAAAGAAGCGTAAATCCAAGACTGCTCTAGCAGAACGCTCCTCCATTCAACAACACCAATTTGATTTTAACAGCACTCAGATCATTAGCAGAGAATCAAATTACAAAAAAATTATTTTACTAGAAATGGTTAATATAAAAAAGTACAAAGAAAGTATTAATAATGCGAGTGTATGCCCCAAATTTAGATCTCAGGGCATTAAAAAATTAGGTTTCTGGTTTTGAACGTATAGGTACAAACATCTTCCTTATCTACTAAACCTTAGCTTATCAACATAACATCGAATCATAAAAATTAAATAAATAAACGCTCGGATGAATAAAAATATTTGTTTCTTGGCTTATTGTTGATTCTAGTTTGGCCACAATTTAACCCATGTTAAAAATAATTCTACGCTCCTATTATAAATCTATTTAAATTATAACTAAAGAAACTAAGACTTAAAAAGAGGTGTAATGTATAAAAAATAAATTTTTTATTTTTTTTTTATTAAATTTTTTTTTTACGGATTGTATCTAAATGTAATTTTAATTGTGTCGTGGAATTGTTTTTTTTTTTGTTGAAAAAACTATCCATTTCAGTGTCCTGAGGATGACTTAATATAAGTCGAAACGTCGAGATTTAAGTAAACAGGTTTCTCTCTTACTTCTGACTCCACCCAACAACCCTCCGCAATATTGAAGATATTGGGTCACAAACACGAAACTACAAATACCTAGTAGTACCCAGTAGCATTACTTATTCTGCAAATATTTATATATTTTCTTAATATTTGAGACATGATACGCAAATTCTATAAATATTCAAAATAAACCTTACTATTCCGATATGGAATTATGTATTAAATATCGAGACAAAATGTCGGGATTTGCCACACTAAACAAGATGGTGCTTGTCCCCAGTTTGCTGTGGAAGTTCAAACTTAGTTGCACGACACTTTCCAAATAGGTGGATTGGAAAGAGCGGTGTTATTGAGTGGCCACCCAGATCACCCGATCTAACACCACTAGACTATTTTATAGGGATATCTTAAAGGAGAGGTATTTAAAAGCCAACGCGATTTAAAATAGCGCATCAATTAGGCTATTGTTGACTAACGGAGGACGTGTCGAACATTTGCTGAAAAAAAATTATTTTTAGGTATACGAAGCCTTGTTGTCGATAGAATAAAATTTATTATGATTTTAAATTATTTAATTTTTCCTTTTATTCGTGACCTTTTTTCATTTTTCAAATGAGAATATCTCTTAGGTTAGTTAGGCATATGCTACATAAAAAATGTTTAGAATTGTAAGGGCAATCCAAGTGCAACAAAATTGGGTAGCAACTGGAAAAAAAACGAGATATAGAGCTTATTCCTTACTTTATGACCAACCTGTATACCTATAATAAAGTATTTGATTACGAGAAGTTCGACACAAATAATTAATTAATGTTAAACTATAAATAAGTGCAGTATTTTATACTATACGATTGACACAATGCACACTATATTTTATAGTATTAGATAAAATAATTATTTGTGATAAACTTTTTAAAGAGTTGTCCTATACTTTTTTACTCGCAACTTGTTATATTACGAACATTGTATTTACAAGATGTTTGCGAACAAAATACAAAATTCTTAAAGTATACATGTTTAAATTTCAGTATAATATAATTTCTGTTTCAAAAATGGCGCAAGATATATATTTTTAATATATTCGAGATATTCGGTTTTTAATATATCAGGTATTTGGAGCTTTAGATTTAACCTTCCATGGAAATATTTCAAATACATGAAGGCATCCAGAATTAGTTCGAAGACCGGAAAAAAATATTCATAACTCCTAGAAGACATAAAAAATTACTTTAAACTCCTGGAATAAAGTAAACATTTACGTCAAATGTACGTATCCAGACACGAAAGAAAATGTGAGTTTTCGTACAGGCTATTGGGACTTTTCTTCCAGGTACTGCTTTTTTCCTTCTTATTTAAAGCTCTAGAGTTAAATACCTGGAAAATTACTTAAAATGTGAAAAACCATTAATCAACGCCTGAAAGTTAGAAGAAATCACGTCGAATTCCTGGAAAATTGACAAGCTAAATGGATAAAAAATTGTAAAAAAAATGTTCTTTTAATTTACCGGGACACTTCGATCCGATTTGCAATTGGGTACCAGAGCATCCCATATATTAACATAGAAGATTATTCTATTTACATACTAGAAAGCTTAAGAACATCCATGCAGTTTGTCTGAGATCCCTTTTTTAGTAGGCCAATATGTTCGGGCACAGAAATGGATTTATCTAGGTTAGAATAATTTATAATATAGTAGTAGTAGTAATGGTGAGGAAATAGTGTCCAGCGAGTAGGTTTTCCTAGACTTAGGATATCACTTTAACTACCTGGAAATAATGTACTATTTCCAGGAATCCACTTTTCTCTCTTAAATTTCACAAAAAATAAATGTCTTTAAAGCTTCCCTTTGTGCCTGGAAGAGACAGAAATATTTTACTAATTCCAGGCAGGTAATGGAGTCATTCTTTAGTTAAAATTATCTTCAACTACCTGAAGTAATCAATTAATTAATTACTGCATTTTAATATTTTTTTCAGGCAATTATTTTGTGCAAAATAACCGTTTTTGATTAACCCTACCCTTACCCCCCCCACCCACCCCACACAACTTACCAGTAAGAAATTATTTTAAAAAATCATTGTTTTCCAAAATAATACTCATGAATAACAACTGGTTTCATCATTAATATCTAATCTAAAAACACAGTTTGTTTATTAAAATTTTATATAATTATATATATGTATATTAATAAATATTTAATACAAAAACAGTGCTAATAGATTGGATATTATGGACGAAAAACAGTGATTTTTCAAAAGAATTTCGTACTGGTAAAAATTTGGGGTGGGTGGGGGGGTTAAGGGTTTTGTTGATGGAGAACAATGTTTTTGCAGAAAATTTATATATTTAATATTTAATATAATTACACTGTTTATTTAAATTTGACATACTTTTATTTATAAATATTTAGTATAAAAACAGCGTTATTAGATTAGATAATATGGACGAAAAACAGTGATTTTTAGAAGACTTTCATTAAATATTTTTCTCTTGGTTTTTAAAGCATTAGATAATAACTTAATTTAGTTTTAGTTTTAAAATCCTTTATTTACATATGCACATATTTTGTGAATATTCAAAATAAATATTACTCGTGAATTATTTCTCGTGACCTCAGTTTATAAGTTTGCTTTTGTTGGATAAAGGTCAAAAAATTACTTTTTTAGAAATGTAGTTTTATTGATAGGGGAGATATATTTGTTAAATATTCGATTCTTTGTTTCGATCACTTATTATGTGTACTCTTTATTTTTTTTAGTATAACAGTCCGTATAATATAAATATTGTTACTCACTTAGTACAAAATAAGGAAAATTAATTATTAAATTATGTTTTTCCAAAGTTTTTAATTGAATGGATGGCGTACAAAAATAAACTTCAGTTTCCAGATCAATAAACGAATTACAAAATAAGTAAATTTAGGCAAATAAAAAGGCTTCGAAAATGGGGAAAATATTTCATTAAATTAAAGTCATTCCCTTTTTATATTAAATAAGAGATGTTCAAAGCTATTTTTAAAATTGCAGAAACCGCAAAATCTCAATCTTTGATTAAATTGCTTTTAATAAAAATTAAATTAAAATCAATATTTTGCCTTGGATTGGATCTTTGTGGTAAAAACTAACGAAGTACTAAAACCGAACTAAACGAAAACATTTGACTTGACGTTATTGTGAACTTTTATTTAACGATATCAGATGTTTTAATTCTGTTGACAGCCATCGAACCGCCCCATTCATTAAGCAACACCGAACTAATTAACAAGGAATCAGAAAAGCCTCCCTCATTGTATAAAACATTAAAATTCAAATCCTAAATGTTCGTTCCGTTCCTTAGGGAAAGGCTGCGAAGGTGAGATGTTCGAAATGAAGTAGCCAACGGGAAAGGAAAGGGTCTCGCCTCGTCTTAGGGGTTAAACTTAAACAACGTCATTATAGTCAAAATGCTCATTAAAGTAAACTACCCTTATTAAGTAACCTTTGATACCCAAGAAATATTTTGGAGTCACAGTATTGATTTTATTTGATAGGTTTTATATAGGAAAATTCGGGTAAGGAAGTGTAGCCTAAAAAGGATATGAATTTTTTTAAATAGAAACTCGTATTTCTTTCTACTTCGCCGAATTCAGTTTACATGGGACATTTTGTTTTTAAGAGAATATTCATCATGAA
Organism: Anthonomus grandis grandis; assembly: GCF_022605725.1. Classification (NCBI taxonomy): domain Eukaryota; kingdom Metazoa; phylum Arthropoda; class Insecta; order Coleoptera; family Curculionidae; genus Anthonomus; species Anthonomus grandis. Next base: position 22,903,297 of record NC_065567.1, read on the forward strand.
ATATATACTTCCTAATATACTGTAGATTCAGTCATTTTATTAATGGAAATTGGAAAATTGGAATGTTAGGAGAGAGTTTGAACCCTCAATAACATATTTGAAATTGACATTAGATATTAACCAGACCGATGAGGAAACTGAATCTTAAATAAAATAACAAACTTAAATCACATATGTAAAGTTAACATAAGTATTCAAAACTGATTTTCAGGTCCATTGCCCTTGAAGAAAAGACTTTTAAAGGCATCTCTTACCCCTTATTTCAAGATCCTTTTTAGTAGGTGAATAAATCACCCACCTTGTCTGACACAAAAGCGTGGGGCCAATTTTACGAAGACGAAAAACAGAGAAGGGTAACCTAAGCTATTCTCGAGAAAGCTGTGTGTGTGTGTGCCTTGGTGAAACAGCTTTTGAAAGCTCATTAGAGGATGCATTTATTATTTAAATATACAACAAAACATTTCCGAAAATCCGGCTCGGCTAGGTGAAGATTTAACATTTATTTTAAACCAGTCAAACGAAGGTTTTATTGAAGTTATTTATCGAGTTGGTTTTGTTGACTTTCCCTTCTGGTAAGTTCTTTTATTTCAAACACTGAGACAAGAGAGTTGGCCACTTTAAACTCCGTGAAACTTTTAAAAATATATTAAAATAGTTTTCAAGCTTTAGTTATAGTAGTTGGAACTGGCTATAAATACTATATAAAATACTGACACTTTACTTTAGAGGAAAGTCGGAGCCATGGGAGACCCCAAAGTTTTCTTTCAAGTTAAGCTTTTCCTTTCATATAAAGCTACTGTCACTGAAAATTTAATTTTAAAATGCGAAAAGTATTTTTGCTCGGAATTATTTAGCTTGATAGAAAAAAAAAACTTTTTTCACCCAGCTGTAATTTTACGCTCTATTACATTAAAACAAGTTATTTATATGACACATCTTACCCTAAAATCCTTTTTAGTAGGTATATAAATCAAGCAGGATGTCTGCTGGGAAGCGTAAGGCTTGTATTAGGGTGCAGAAAAACTTAAAGCTAACCGTCTTTACTCTTGCGAGAACTACACGTATGACGGAAACCGAAAGCACACGTCGAAGATAAAGGGTTTTTATTTAACTTTCTTTATACGCTTGACAAATACGACATGGGAAATCCGTAAAAGGAGACGTAAAACGTCCTTTAATAGCTCTTTTTGGGAATCATAGTGTTATTAAAATTAATACTAAAAAATATGCATAACTTAAGTGGATATGATTATTATTTCCTTAGATTATCTTAAGAGTCACAAAAAGAGTAGAAAAATGTTTTTTTTCTACGTAATTGGATAAATAGAAGTATAATAAATTGGAGTCACAAATTAAAAAAAAAATCAGAAATATTAAAAATATAAAACAAGGGTCTATCCAAAAAATCATAAAAAAAATAAGTATTTTACCCATTTTTTTAAAAATTCATATCTGCCTCTGAGTGTGAAATATAATAATAATAGTAGAAGAAAATGGTAATCTACTGATTTTTCTAAAAACAAAAATTATTTCTAAAATCTTCCTTAAGTTTGGAGCAACTTTGATTTCTTGCCATTTTTTGGTCCGATGCAAGGTTTTCGAGTAAAAAAATAAAAACTCCTGTAGGTTCTATGTTAATTAACATGAAAATTAAAGTCTTGCAAAAGACCCGCACTATCAAAAGAAAAATATTACTAAAGATGAGATAAATCGTATTTGTGATCCTGAGACAAATACTCATAATTCACTGTTAAATATGTATTAATAAATTACATCGATTGCAAGAGTGCGCAAAGCAAAAACAGTCAAATATCTGAATGATTATTAGTAGCCAGTTGAATTTTAAAGAATTCCTGAATATCTTGGATATATTAGACTGGTTAGCTTTGGTCAAACAATTTATAAGAAAAACAAATCAAAAAACAACAACACAAAGTCTCGCTCTTAAAAAAAACAAAAAAAATGACACCGAGACTTTGTGTTGTTTGTCTTTTGTTTTGTTGATCTCGGTCACAATTTTTTTTTTTTTTTTTTTTTTTTTTTTTTTTTTTTTTTTTGAGACCGAGGCTGTATTATTGTCTTTTGATTTATTTATATTAAGGTCTCTTTAAGAATATAGACGTCTTCTTTCAATTAAAAAAAAAGAAAATTAAAGGTTGGATACTCTTAGGACCAAAATGTGAAACAGCTTACATAATACTTATGTTGGATTACTGGTATTTCACTGAAAGTTCTCAGAAGTCAAAGGGAGCTAACAAGAAGCCAATAAAGTGTCATTGTCTCATGGATTTCATGTTCTTAAGTAAGCCCTGAACTAGAACTTCACATAAGGAGTTATTAGAGGCCAGAGAAATTTTCTTACAGAAAATTCAAACTTCTCAAGGAAAATTCTAACTGAAGCTGATACTCGTGGGTATAGATTAGATCCTAAAAAGCAATTTAGGAAACTCAGGGTTTGGTCTCAAAAAACGACTGACTAATGAGGAACTAATGATAAGATTATGAATTCACTTAAGAATCTTGGTGGATTTCTGAAGCCTTACCAAGAGTTATCAGAAGCGAAAATATTTGGAATTGTCCATAACTTTCAAAAGAATTTCCTTGTAGAACATCTAAACTTCTAACTGAAGCTCACATTCGTGGACCTTTATTTATTTAAGTACAAGGCGCTGCTACAAATAGACTAAGCAATCTAATAGCAGGAAAGCACAAAATATGTTAGTAAAGTCAAATACATGCATTTAAAAAAAATTAAAAAGAATATCGGTTCCAAATGAGAATGTAGTACATACGATAATACAAGAAGACCTTATTTATTATGAAGTTCTTTGAGTGTCGGATGATGAACCTTATCAAAAGCTTTGGAAAAGTCCCGGTGCATGGCACATGTTTCTAGGCACTTCTTCATATTTTCATTTACACTCTGAATAAATGGTTTTAAAATAGTTATTACCGATTTTTTATGGAAAAAGCCATGTTGGTTAACGTCGATTCTTTCTTTGACATTAATGATATTTTGAGAGGCAATCTAGGAAACTTAGAGTTCACTCTATAAAGTAACTGAATAATGAATTATGGCCATTAGAGGTACTGACATGAAGCAGAAGTTTACGTAAAAATCCTGAAGGACTTGGAAATGCTAATGAGTCATCTTGGTTTCACGTTAGACTCTATATAAAAATTAGGCAAAAAGACTTTTGCTTAGTTTTTAAACGCGATATAATATGAACGTCAGCAAGAATTAATTTTTTATTTTTATTTTAACTTAAATGTTTGTGGTGCTAATATAGTAGTTGCAGCGATCTGATGATGCCTTAGAGCGAAACACGTGTGATAGTTTTGCTCTAAGGCATCAAAATCTTTTTTTTTTTTTTTTTTTTTTTAATACACAAACTGAGACCATTGATTTTGTGTTTCGTCAATCTCTACATATTAAGGTGTAAAAAGCTTGAGCTTTTCTTGGACTTGGAATCGTAGAAATACGAATTAGAATAGAAGAGCGTTTAATTGAGTTTTACATTAAGCAATACGACTATCATCTATAAGATTGAAGACGTTAAGAATTATTAAAAAAATGTCACAGAACCACACATAAAACACTACATCCTACCAGACCCAGGTTAGATCAAATATAACAGATTCAATCCAGCTCTCCAATGAATGAATCTAATTATTGCGTGGCAATCATTCAGAAGATGGATCCACAAACTCTTTATGTGGTAGAATAATGAAGATCATTAAAAGCTTCTAATTAACAAACACAAGAAAAAATAAATACATATAATAAGTATGCAACCAAAATTAAGAGGTTGGTCCAAAGAGACAAAAACATTTACTTTCAAGAAATATGTAGAGAAATATAATTTCATTTCAATTTTCATACTGCTAGAGACTTTTATTCAGGTTAAAATAAGAACTCTAAATTTACAGACTCGTTGAATTACTAGATACTTATTTCAGAAACTTTTTACCCAAAAAACTATAATAAAACCATAATTACGATCATTGTTAGAGAACATAAGGATTACCTTACACTATTGGACATTGTCAAGTTGTCAACAGTTTCATCTATCTTCAACCCCAAATTGAAAATACTGATGGCGAAATAAGATGGCAATGACACAGTTACATAAAAAAAGGAAAAATGAGATCGGTATATGACAAAACATAGTAAAATCAGAAGCATGGATTGTGAAAGAATATATTGTCGTCGGATGGTGTTTTTTTATTAATATAGTGGTATATTTGAATATGTTGGATTTAATTACTTGTAAAATCTACTTTTAAGCAACTAACCCATTTGAGACTTAAATATTATGGTGGAAAAATTAAATGCAATATAACCAATAAAAAGTTATGATTTTGCTTATTTTCAGGAAGTAATGCATAACATAAATGGCCATGAATATCGTTTTCTTATGTGAATAAGGGCAATATTAAAACTTGGTTATTTTTTATTCAAATGATTAAGGAAATCAATTGTTATTAAAATTATTCATTAAGCTGATAATGGGTAATTAAGAATAAATCGTTGGATTTTATATTTAGTAACAGATCTGGTAAAAAATTTGATAGAATTTGACTCACATGACATAAAAAATCGGGTAAAAGAAGCAAATAGAGAGGGTAGTTTCCATAAAGCCCTTGTGAAGGGCACATCTTAAATCTTTGATTAGACTGTTAAAAAGTATTATTTCATTAACAATATGTCAGTTATCATAGCGTTGGTCAATTCTATAAATAATTACCGGTACCTTAAGTGAATACCAACCTGCATCACTAAAATATACCATTTTATTGGAACTCCCATTAGCAATTAGAACAAAAGACTATTATGCAAGTTAGTAAACAAATCTAATTAAAGGAGTTTAGTACCTATAGTGGGTCCCGAATTTCCTGGATAAAACACGACTAGTGGGTAAAACTTACTTTATTGGATTTTCGGAGAGTCATCAAACTTTATTAAATAAATGTTTAGACGAATAAATCTGCAAGTTAAATACATGTATATGCTGAATCTATTTATAGCACAAATGTTAAAATAAGGTCCTAATGCCATTAGTTCCGAAATAAAAGGTTAAACTAGTTGGGAAGTTAATTAAGTTGTAACAAATTATTTGTTTTCAGTACGGTAAAAATGTAAAAAGTCTTTAAAAGTTAGTGAGGCAGTTAATGCAAAAGAGTTGCCTACTTAAGAGCATCTACATTATTTTTAAAGCATACAAAAACTTTAATTTATTTCCATAAAATACTAATCACCCTCCAACTTTAAGAGCTATTCATCAGAAAGTAAACCTCCTGATGCACTTATTAAATGTTTCAGTACTTTATAATTAGGCAGCCCGTGCTTCTTGAAAACACTTTATAAACTAAAAAGTTGCCTGAAAAACTAAATATTTCTGCCGCTGAAAGGTAACAAGGGAAGCAGAAGGAAATATTTGGGCACTAATGCCCTTCTTAACACAGGATAAACTGCTGGGGTGTCATTAAAAAAAATCAATTGTTAACAATTCCTTGAAATTATTTCTGAAATTAAAAAAATGCTCCCTTTCTATCCCAAGCGGTTGAGTTAAAACAATTATAATTGCGATAAAGTCTAATGAGGTACTAAACCTGTAATTGATTTCCAGATACCGACCAAGAACCTAATTCCTGACATTATCTGCCCAAGTCACGTAGCGAAAATAAATTCTGGATAAAACTCGGAGCCTTTCAGGTACAATGGTCTTTTTACAATTCCGTTGCCGAAAATAATGTGTTTCGCAAAAGGGCCAGAAAAATAGATGAATTTTTAATAAATAAATGTGGCAGTTGCCCTGTCTTCTTTTTAGATATGTTATGATGCTTTCAAATGTTGTTATGACAGCCACGATGGATGATAAAGAGAACACGTGCTGCATAACTTTCTTATTTGTATTAAATATATATTTAATAAACCTTATTGTTGTAGTTTTACTGACGCCTAATACTAGATTTGATCACCCATTTTACAATCAGAAAAGATTGTAATAAAATAATTTTTTTGATATGTAACGAATTAAATTAAGTCAAAAGGTGTATACAGTAGGTCTAAAGAGGAGCCCAGAAAATTTATATTTTTCCTACTTTCAGGCAAGTAACCCATTTGAAATTTAAATATTATTAAAAGGAAAAAAAGTTATGATTAAATATGTTTATATTCAAGAAATAATGCATAACTTAAATGGCCATTATTACCATTTTCATATTTGAACAAGGAAATATTAAAATTACGATCCTCAAAAGTGTGTGCAAGTTCAAAACCTAAAACACAGATTGAACAAAAAAATCTATCTTGCTATTTACATCTTCCATATTATAGGTGTATTAAATGTCAAGAAATGGAGCCCATCGATCTGAAATTGATTATTGTTGATGTCATTTAAAATTATGTAAGTAAAATAATATTTAATTGAGTTGAGTGCCTCAATTAGGGATATTGTTGTATTTGATACTCTCGTAGGGTCAGTAACTAGTTGTTAAAGGCCATGATTCAGTTATTTCGCACAAAGGTATCTTTATGTGAAAATCTAAAAAGTTTATGTTAAATTCACTCGTTAAAAAAATTAAGTCATATAAATATGAAGAGTATAATAATATAAATCTTACAATAAAATACCCAACGATATTAGATCTATAAATAGGATAAAAATGTTTAACAAAAACAGCAGAATCTTTATTACAAATAATTTTGATAGGTTTGCAGGACTTATGAACATGAACAAAATATTAAGTTTTACACTTTATATTATTTTAATTTGATTTGGTTTGTTGCAGGTCTTTGGATGAAGTAGGTTCAGACCGGTGGGGTTTCAGCTTCTTTTTTTTAAAAATTTATTGTAGAATTACGAATCTCTTGGTACATTTAATCATCATTACAATAATTATATAAGATGTATAATCAAAGACCTGTATCCTTTATTTTTTATTATTTATATACCAAATTAAATCCCAAATTATTATACTGGCGTGCATTTAAGTTATGCATCTTGCATAACTAAAATGGATCTGTTTCCCTTTTTTTAATTTATTATTATAAAGATTTTGGTATTATATTGTACAGGGTATCCAAGTTTGGATACTTTTGTAGGATATCTCGGTTATTATAGCAGATAGAGCATTGCGGTTTTTGCATTACTATGCTACTTTTTAAAAAACGAAATATTCCACTGTCATAAATTTGACAGCAGTTTTTAATATAAAGAGTGATTTTAAAAATTTTGGATTTTGGGACCCTTCTTGTATCACCTTTAACAGTTCCAACATATTGAAAAAGTAAAAAATGGTTCTGATATGTTTTTTCCTGAGAACACAATTATACTATGTGTTTCATTTTAATAATTCAGGATTTTGAGAGAGAAAATCAACTTATGTTTTTTAACCCTATCAAAACCATTTTTACAATAAGTTAAATAATAACGGAGATACAAGGAAGGTCCCAAAATTCAACATTTTCAAAATCATTCTGTAGGTTAAAAGCTATGACAGCTGTCAAATTTTTGACAGTAACTGTAGGGATGTATTTGAAGTACGGTTGTTGTATTGTCTGCCTACCTCTACATATGTTCATAAATCTAAACTTAAAGACTTAGTATTCTTTACACTTTACTAGAAAAGCCTAAATCTTAACAGAAACTTGTTTAGAACTGCTGCTTGAACTACAAAAAAATTAGGATAATTTTTTTATCTTTCACCCAAAATCTACAACTTGTCACCACCTCACATAAGGTGAATAAACAATTTGCATGTAACACAACGCTATGCGCATACAGGTATTTGGTTACCTAGGCATTTATATTGTAACAAATTGTATAACCTTATGGGCATGTATTAAATTAATATTTAATATATATTATTATTATTATTATTTATTTGTATATCTTATCCAAATTAAATTAAAAATGATTAGACTAGCGTGCATTTAAGTTATGTACCTTGCATAACTTAAATGGATATGATACTCTTTTCTTAATTTATCATTATACGGTTTTTGGTATTATATTATTCGTAAATATTAGTATTCAGGTAAGTTTTTGATAATTATTAGTAATATAATTATATAATAATTTAATTTGTTAATACTTCTCTAACATATATTAAAAAATTTGTTGCAACGAACAAAGTTATAGTGTATGTGGATGACGAACGGTTATATTATCTGTCATTTTAATAAAACAGATTTTTTACATGCTTTCTGCTGAACATAGTCTTAAGCTTAATCCGTTAAAGTTTTTATATTAATATACTTCCCATCGTAAACTTTGCAAGTAATTTAGTGTTATTTTTGTGTTCATCAATGTTTACCATTGCGTTAAACTACTGCAATTTTATTTAATGTCCATGTTTAGATGCTTCTGATAAGTGTCACTTTCAAAAAATACAAAATACTTGTTCTCGCTTTATTAATAATCTCAGAAAATATGACTTTTTATCTCATACATTTAATAACTTGAATTGGTTAACGATGGAGATCTAGGAACTTTCTTTATAACAATAGTTACTAACATATCTTTGCCGGCTAAAATAAAAAATAAATTTGTTTTTCGAAATAGCATTCAAATATAAGAATGGAAATAGAACTACTATACTTCAGATAAGTTTTACGTATAAGAAGATAAAATTGTTCAACTCTTTACTATTAAATTTGAAAATTATAAGTAAACAACAATTTAAAAAGACCCTAATGAGCAAACAAAACCATGAATAATTTTTTTTTATATTTACACGATTTGTTTTTAAAACAGTACCTAGGTTTCGGTTCTTTTTATAATTTTTTTTTCATGTTTTTACTTGACATTTGGATTTATTTGTAATTTGGATAAACGTTATTATAGATTTAAATACTTAAGTAGATTTTATAGTAAGATTGTATGTTGGTTTTCAGTGTTCAGTAGGAGTAGCCCTAGGCCCCTCTGTATTACCAGGTAACTTCTAATTATAGAATTATTATTATTTGTATATTATATCCTAATTAAATTAAAAATTATTACACTGGCGTGCATTTAAGTTATGAACTCTGCATAACTTAAATGGATATTATATTATACTTACGTTATAATTTGTGATCAACCAAGTATTCAGGTAAGTTTTTGATAATTATTAATAACATAATGACTAATTTTACAAATAAATGAAGTAAAGAAAACGTGTTAATAAAATGATGGGTTGAATGAAATTGTTAGTGAATGAGATAAAGTTTCGAGTAATATAAATATATGAATGTCTACGAAAGTGTTGAGGGGTAGTCCTAGAGTGGCGGCGACACGCCCGATGGCGGCCCTATGACCCCCCCACCCCGCGTGAGCACGCGTTGCCGCCTTCGGTTGTGAAACAGGCCGATGCCGCCGCCACCGCCACCGCCGTCGACGAGGACTTTGGGCCTCTGTTCTGTTCTATTCTATAGCTGCTGCTGCTGTTGCTGCTGCGACTACTACTGCTGCTTATTTATCGTGCGACAGTGACCTCAAACGCGACGCTCAACTTTTACCTGCCGCATCAGTTAACTGTTAATTCTGTTTTATTCCGGTCTCGTCCCTTAACTGACGCGACCTCCTCAAACTTTCGTGAACGATTGAAAGTTTCCTTCTTTGCGGCCACCGCGCGTCGTAAACAAACAAAAACCGAACTTACCCTCCCCCCCCTGGCGCCGGTCCACGTGCTCTGTTGTGACATGATCAACAGGATAAACACGTAAACACGCATCCTGGCCACGCATCCGGTCACGTGAAGGAAAAGGGCGCGAGTTTCGTGCGAGTGACCGATGCTCTGCTCTGCTGCAATTTAGCAGCTGTGTTTTGTGTTCCAAGTCAGATTTAGCCATTACCTTGGCTCCACCGACATCACTTGTGGGCTACAGCCTTGTCGGCGTGTATCCTTGCGCCGTTTGGCAGCCCCAAGATCGTCAACAAACACAACAACAACAACAACAACAACAACTAACATCACAACCAATAATAAGTCAGCAGGAATCTATTGGGCCAGTACGTAACCAACGTGATATATCACATAGAGCGGCACCTTATCCCGCTCAAACAGTTCAAATTCCGGTTAATATTCCAGTGCAGAATCAACCAACTAATACAGTAGTGCAACCGACGCAGGTAGTTGTTACTGCCTGCCACTGCAACAAAACGAGCGCGAATTCGGAAAATCCAGGTAGGGCTACTAATAAAGAGGCACTAGCCCCCTCTGCATCTGCTCCTGCTGCACCAATGTTGTTCGTGCCATTCACCGTATCTACATTTACTCCAACTATTGCTGCTACGGTCACCACTATGCCCAACATGTGCAATAAGGTAGGAGGATTTCATCTTTTTTGTTTTTCAATTGTATTTTGGAATTTTAGTTTATATTTGAGGCCCGAAATACTTTTTAATAATTTTGTTGGCATAACATAAGTGAACATGACTAGCCGTTTGTTTATTTAGTAGTAGATAAGTAGTTTATTATTCGATTTAAAATTAAATTTGACCACGCGGGAATTTTTTTAAATGGTAGAAATTTTTATATGAAACATTTTAATACAAATTATTGAAATTCATGTTTCAACGAAAGTTAAATTAGTATACAAGTCCTTTGATAAATTTTAGACACTGAAATAAAGTAACTTGAATGAAAAATTAATAAAATTATTGTAATAATAATATTTTATACAATATATCAAATAGCAACATCTGAACACCATTTACTTCTTGACAAAGCCCTAAATGATGATAAAATTTTGTTTAGCTTCTTAAAACACTCGAGATAATTAAATGAATTTCGTTTTTGATCCTCCGTTTTAATTCTTCATTATTTCTGGATTTTGTAGCATAAATCTTACCTTTAAGGTAACTCCAAAAGTAATAATTTAATGAAAGAATGTTAGTTGACTTTGTTGGATATACGATTTATCCTCTCCATCTAATCGATCTATTGCAGAAAAAATTATTAAGAAATTGTTAAACACTAGCAGCATAATGATCTTGTTGAAAGTAGATTCTTTTGTCAAAATTTCCGTTTTCAATAAAAATGAGTCTTATTAATTCTGGTACCAATGTATTTTGTAAAAATTCAAGATATCTGTCACTAGTTATCAAAAAATATTGGATAAATAATTGGATCTCCAATGATTCCAGTTCACACATTAGTTTTTAGACCACCCACTTTGAATTAATTACGGTATAGAAACGACAATTTTACCAATTTACCTAAAAAGAAAAGCTGTTGGATATATATGTGCAAAGACTACAAAATAAAATTAATATAACAATATATAAAATTAAATAACTTGAACCTGCACCTATCCGTTAATAGTAAAAATTGCTTAGTCTGAAAATAAAACCTAGTCTGAAAGTATTTGGCCATTATCAATCAAATTTATTATGATTTAACAACATTCTAATCTAGGATCGTCATCTAGTAGCTCCTAGACTGGTTACATTTTAAAGATTCTTTTTTCTGCTAACTTTAAAGACAGTCATCCCATGCTACTTGTTCTGCTAAAGTAATAGGTGATTCTTCATAACTTGGTAGAATATCTAGTTTTGTATTCTCATTTACCGATGGTTGTTTTTACCTAGGAATACTCCTTAATTTTACTCATTGTTCTTTGACTCAATGGGAACACTTTTCTAATAATATTTACCTATTCTTTCGATTTATCTCAGAAAAAAACTGTTTATCTATGTGTTTTTTTATTAAAAAAATTGAACTATAATATTCATTTAAATTGGTGATCATGTAGGGTGGCATGTACATAATTTTGAAGCGGTTAGGTCATTTTATCGTGATTAATCACTTTCTCAAGATAAACTTAAAAAATATTTTAATTGTAATTATTATTTATTCCTATAAAATTGACAAATTTATTCAGTTTTTATTAACTTTTTTACCCAATAAATGTTAAGACTTTATTGGCATAACATAAAGGAACATGACTAGCCAATTTTTTGTTAAGTATTAGATGAGTAATTTATTGTTTAATTTGAAACCAGAAATTAAAGTAGATATGAAGGCTCGCTATATAAATAACAAGGAGTTTTTGAGGGGTAAATCTTATTATTATGAAACATTTTAATTATTGAAATTTATTTTTTAACGGGAATTTAAATTATATAAATTTAAATATACGAGCCCTTTGGTAAATTCCAATTCAATTTAAATTAACCTATTTTTTTAAGCTAAAAAATAAATTTAATAAATAATTTAGACAGAGAAAGAAAGTAAATTAAATGTAAAATTAATTAAAAACTATAATATTAACATTTCAAAACTATATATTTTCGTGTCTAAAAATTGCCTAACCGTCATAATTAATTAATTCATTTGACATAAAATGAGTATAGCTATGCCTATTTTATTTATAAAATGTCCATAATTAATACTATTTTTTAATATAACTTATAAACAGCTACTGAATAAATAAAATAGAGTTTTTTGAATCGTTTAAATCTTGAAACATTCTAATACAAATTATTGGAATTTATATTTTTCCGGGGATTTAAATTAATATACGAGTCCTTTGATAAACCCGCATTTAAATTAACTTCAATACAAATTTAGTGTAAAGGAAAATAAACTGTTTTCCTTTGAAACAAACGTAACATGTATATTTTGTGGTTTTGAAAGTGAAAGCAAGTAACTTAAATGTAAAAATTAATTCTATTTTATAAAATTAAGTGAAATAATAACATTGTAAACAATACAGCAATATTTTCTTGCTGTAAAACTGCCTTAAAAAGTATTTTATATAAAATGTAGTCAATTTTTTTAATAAGTTCGTGTACAATTGACAAATTTGGTTTCATGTCTATGTAATTTATAAAATCTTTATGATACTATTCGTATTCGAAGGCATAAAACACAGTTACTATTACTAGTAGATGTTTAAAGAATCCGAATACTACTTAATAATTATTACTTTACCTCAGTATAGTCATTAATGAAATGCCAAGGCATTTTTTTTTTAATTCAAAATTTTAAAACAATTTAAGTTTCCCATTTAAATTGGTAACTGTGAAGTGTAACCTGTTTATATGAAAAAAGGCATAATCAATTTTAAGCTCAGAAAAAGCTTTGTGAGTCCATACTATTGCCTATTATCAAAAATTGACAAATTTGATCATGACTTTATTTTAAAAAAAATATTTAAAATCAATAAATATTTAAAAGAAATATGCTGAACTAAACCTATGTTAGCATAATTTAACTAAATATGTCTAGTGGTTTTTTATTGAGTGTTAGATAGTCCAATTCAGAGACAAATTCGCATTTATAATAAAATCGGGTGAATTTTTGTAAACGATTTAAATTTTCCTACTAATTATTCGTATCCAATGTGTACTTGACAAATATTATTATAAAAATCATCATAGTTAAAACCCGGTCGGCATAATTTAAATGGACATGACAAACCATTCTTTACTTAGTAAAAATTAATAAGATACATTTAAATATGAATTGTTATAGTTGTTTTGGTTTATTAAAAATGCAGATTTTGACAATAAGTAAAATCAATTTATTATAATTAATTTACTACAGCTTCATCACACATTCATAAGTAGAAATCTTTAGGTTAAAACTCATATATAATTTGACCATTTAATCCTATATTTACCCTAATGGTTTTCAATAATTGTCCAGTCAATTTATTGGTCCTTCGAGTGTTTATATTTGTGTTAATTCTCTCCCCTCCCGGGGTTTAGTTACGCATACACGTTGCATTATGGACCGTTCTATTTACCTTATCTTGATCGGTAATTCTTGGCTGTGTAGTATATTTGCCTCCCCAATATTGTCAGTTGCATAGTAACTGCAGGCAAAGAGGTATAATATATATATATTTAAAACATTGCAATATTTATTGCTTTTGCTGATCGTGTAATAAAATATGAACAACAAATAAAATTGAAAAAAAAGTTCTATTCGCGACATACATAAACGATCGTTTATTAATCTATTTTATTTCGCACAAATAACGAAAAATTTATGTGCTTGTTTAAATTGTTCGATGTAACAATCAATTTTGTTTTACACGGCCGTTTCTCTATTTTTAATTAATACAAGTCATCAAGTACAAAAATACATAGTCGATATTGGTAGTTGTATAACAAACAAATAATGCCGGAAAATAAATTGCCTTTTTGTTTTATTGCGACCAATTTAAACTGTATTCCTATTTTGATAATTGAGAAAAGCATGTGCGCTCTATTTTTAATGAAAGTCGACGGAACAGTGAGGTATTTTCATTGGAACAAAGACTGAACCATAAAAAATAGGAACGGTTAACCCAGAATTTTCAACAAAAAAAAATGATTTGTTATTTAGCACATTTTGGTTTGCCTATTGTTGGCCAATTATTATAAGTGCTCTATATGGAGTTGTGCAGTTTATATTGCAGTATAAGTTTAATGCAACGATTTATTAATCAAATTACCCTTTTTAAATGCCTAAAGTTTTGGTAAAAAAAATTAGGAGTTACCATAAGTTTTTAGTAGATCGTGCTTGAAAATCAGAATTTCTATTTTTATTGCCATGTTACAATAAGATGATGAAATGATGCTTTTTTATTATTGTTTATTGAAGATAACCCAAAAAAGCCGAAAAATTACTCTGCTTACTTGGAACAAAATAAGAGTCTGGATTTAGAGTTCAGCAACAAAATCCAGGGACTATTGACACACTGGAGTGATTTATTTCTTCGAGGCAGTCCAAGTAACTTTAGTTCATCTTTTCTAAATCTAGAGCTAGTTTTTTATATAAAAACTAACTCTGAAGACCTAAAAGAAACACAAAGTCACGTCAACTATTTGGAAGGTAAAAAAGAGTCTGGATTCACAGTTCTACAACTAAATCTATCAATTGTTGATTTATTGGAGTGATTTGTTCCTTCCAAGTAGTCATAGTAATTTTAATTCATCTCTTCCAGGATATCTAGAGCTATTTTTTATATAAAAACTAACTTTGAAGACCGGGAAGAAACACAAATTTACGTCAACTGCTTGGAAGATAAAAAAGAGTCTAGATTCACAGTTTAATAAATAAATCTATCGGCTGTTGACTCACTAAAGTGATTTATTACTTCGAGGCAGTCCAAGTAACTTTGGTTCATCTTTTCTAAGACATCTAGAGCTATTTTTTATATAAAAACTAACTCTGAAGATCTGGAAGTAACACAAATTTACGTTAATTGCTTGGAAGGTAAAAAAGAGTCTAGATGCACTGTCCAACGACTAAATCTATGGGATGTTGACTTACTGGAGAGATTTATCTCTTCCAGGTAGTCCACGTAATTTTAGTTCATCTCTTCCAGATCATTTAGAGCAATTTTTTATCTAAAAATTAACTTTGAACACCTGGAAGAAACACAAATTTACGTCAACTACTTGGAAGGTAAAAAAGACTATAGATTCACAGTTCTACAAATAAATCTATAAAATGTTGACACATTGGAGTGACATATTTCTTCCAGGCAGTCCAAGTAACTTTGGTTCATCTTTTCTAGAATATCTAGAGCTATTTTTTATATGAAAACTAACTCTGAAGATCTGGAAGTAACACACATTTACGTCAATTGCTTGGAAGATAAAAAAGAGTCTAGATTCACAGTCTAATAAATAAATCTATGGGCTGTTGACTCACTAGAGTGATTTATTACATCCAGGCAGTCCAAGTAAATTTGGTTCATCTTTTCTAACAACTCTAGGGCTATTTTCTATATGAAAACTAACTCTGAATACCTGGAAGTTACACAAATTTACGTCAACTGCTTGGAAGGTAACAAAGAGTCTAAATTCACAGTTCTACAACTAAATCTATGGGATGTTGACTTACTGGAATGATTTATCTCTACCAGGCAGTCCACATAACTTTAGTTCATCTCTTCCAGATCGTTTAGAGCAATTTTTTATCTAAAAATTAACTCTGAAGACCTGGAAGAAACACAAATTTACGTCAAATGCTTAGAAGGTAAAAAAGACTCTAGATTAACAGTTCTACAACTAAATATATGAAATGTTGACTTACTGGACTGATTTGTTTCTTCCAGGCAGTCCAAGTAACTTTGGTTCATCTTTTCTAGAACATCTGGAGTTATTTTTTATATGAAAACTAACTCTGAAGACCTGGAAGTAACACAAATTTACGTCAATTGCTTGGAAGATAAAAAAGAGTCTAGATTCACAGTCTAATAAATAAATCTATGGGCTGTTGACTCACTAGAGTGATTTATTACATCCAGGCAGTCCAAGTAAATTTGGTTCATCGTTTCTAAGAACTCTAGGGCTATTTTCTATATGAAAACTAACTCTGAATACCTGGAAGTTACACAAATTTACGTCAACTGCTTGGAAGGTAACAAAGAGTCTAAATTCACAGTTCTACAACTAAATCTATGGGATGTTGACTTACTGGAATGATTTATCTCTTCCAGGCAGTCCACATAACTTTAGTTCATCTCTTCCAGATCATTTAGAGCAATTTTTTATCTAAAAATTAACTCTGAAGACCTGGAAGAAACACAAATTTACGTCAAATGCTTAGAAGGTAAAAAAGACTCTAAATTCACAGTTCTACAACTAAATCTATGAAATGTTGACTTACTGGAGTGATTTATTTCTTCCAGGCAGTCCAAGTAACTTTGGTTCATCTTTTCTAAGACATCTAGAGCTATTTTTTATATGAAAACTAACTGTGAAGACCTGGAAGTAACACAAATTTACGTCAACTGCTTGGAAGATAAAAAAGAGTCTAGATTCACAGTTTAATAAATAAATCTATCGGCTGTTGACTCACTAGAGTGATTTATTACTTCCAGGCAGTCCAAGTAAATTTGGTTCATCGTTTCTAAGAACTCTAGGGCTATTTTCTATATAAAAACTAACTCTGAATACCTGGAAGTTACACAAATTTACGTCAACTGCTTGGAAGGTAACAAAGAGTCTAAATTCACAGTTCTACAACTACATCTATGGGATGTTGACTTACTGGAATGATTTATCTCTTCCAGGCAGTCCACATAACTTTAGTTCATCTCTTCCAGATCATTTAGAGCAATTTTTTATCTAAAAATTAACTCTGAAGACCTGGAAGAAACACAAATTTACGTCAAATGCTTAGAAGGTAAAAAAGACTCTAAATTCACAGTTCTACAACTAAATCTATGAAATGTTGACTTACTGGAGTGATTTATTTCTTCCAGGCAGTCCAAGTAACTTTGGTTCATCTTTTCTAAGACATCTAGAGCTATTTTTTATATAAAAACTAACTGTGAAGACCTGGAAGTAACGCAAATTTACGTCAACTGCTTGAAAGGTAACAAAGAGTCTAGATTTACAATTCAAAAACTAAATCTATGGGATGTTGACTTACTAGAGTGATTTATTTTTTTCCAGGTAGTTCAAGTAACTTGGGTTCATCTTTTCCAGGACATCCATATTTTGGACAACCCTGGTATCCAAAATATATTATATATAATACAAAACGATAAAAGAGAAATATTTTTCAATAAAATTAATTTTAGGCAATTTAATAAATTGCCTTGAATTTGTAAAAGACAAGAGTACCGTTGTGCTTAAGAGAATTTTTTATTAATGTAAAAGCTGTCGAGAAAAGAGCGAAACAGGAAAACTACCCAAGCTAAAAGTAAAATAAGTTGACAGAAGGAATTTAGAGTGAAAACTTCTCAATTTGTAGTCTTTTAGAGAAAGACCAGAGAAAGTCCCAAATTGTTTCGCTAGAGTTTTAAACCAGTAGTTACAACGACTCGGTTCTGTTATCTATATATTTATGTTTATTTTAAATAGCTCTTCGGTTTGTTTATTTATAAACTACCGCATTTAAATATCTCAAATATTATTCTCAAAATAAATATGATTATTCTAACTAGTTAGATAAAAGTGTGTTTTAACAAGCGAACACAATTGGAAAAAGTACTCAAAAAATTTATACGAAAATTATCATTTAAAAAGTTTTCATTTACATTAATGAAAGGAAATCCAAGCGCGCGAAAAGATCTTTTTGCACCCTTATTTTTGGTGCTTAATTAATTATGCAAGCAAAACTTGGCGGGCTTTAATCATTTATTATACTTTGTCTGACAGAATTCTTTTCGAATACTTGATTTTCATATAAACAGACTGCGGAACTTGTCCCTAAAATATAACTTATTACATTTAGCATTATTAAGGTTTTAATTAATTCTTCGCTTTGTCAAAAAAAAATTTTTTTAATTACTTTCACTCGCTCTTTAACGCGAAAGGGGTTAAGAAAAAACTCCATTGTATTTAAAGACAAATTTATCATTTTATACAGCATAATCTTTCGGTACATTAGAACTAAACAATATGCTCAATTTAATCAATAACACGTGACTATTGTAATAATTCTTATGCATAACCAAAATGTACATGACAAACCTTTTTATATATTATTTATTATCTGCCATCCATGTTATGTAAACCCATCCAAAAGCGTACATCATTATTGGTAATATAATAGAAGGAAAATCGTTTCCATTGCCTACTTAATATGCGGTATAATTCCTCAATTATTACGTATTTTAGACAAAGCCATTGTCGGATGCTGACGCTGATATGCAACAAAGCTTTTGAGGTGTGACAGCAATGGCAAATTTATGAAATATTCGAAATAGTGCGATTATAGCCTCAATAGTTTATTATGTAATATCGCCATTACGGTGGCTTTTAATTGTACTTGAACTGAAATAAGTTTCTCCTATTTCATACCATATTTTTGACACCCAAACGACAAGGAAATACTTTATTGTAATAATTCTTAACTTCAAGCCTTTCAAATAAAAATGTATGCGAAAGCAAGTCTAGGTGAAACGCGACAGCTCTTTATTTAGATTTATTTATGTATTCTTTGCTGCCTTCTTACGGCTTGATGGAAAAGTAAATAACAAAGTATAAAGGTATAATGTAATAAATAAATTTAAAAATCCACTCTCGATAATTAGTTACTTGCTGTACACATATAAATAGAAAACTTACGTAATACTTTCCTAATTAACCACTTGATAAAAGAATCCAATTAAAATTTACAATTCAATTCGCTGAAAATTTTTAGGAGCTCCGTAGCTTAAGCTGGAAGCAGTGCAGCTGGTGCTCAAACTATATATGTGCATTTTATTTACCTACAAAAACCTTATTTCCATTTGTTAATCTAAACAAGAAACGCTCAGGATAGTTATGGTGCACTCTGGAATCCACGTATACAGAATTCAAATGGGGCATGCTATATTGAAAAGAAAACACACCGACGCGCCTCCATTGCTGAATTCGAAATTAATTTGGCTGAATAGGTTGCCAAATAGTAACCACAAACTCTGTTTTACTATTTTTTTTACATTTTCTTATTTGCATTCGTTTTTATTTTTGTAATATATGATACAAATTTTTTAAATTTTTAATTTCGTTTCAATGTTTTATTCATATTATATATAATTTAATGCATAACTTTAATGGGTCTGATATACATTTTCTTATAGGTTTTCGGTTTCTAACCTATTTAATAAAAAATAATTTTTATGTTTTTCTATATGATACCCAAAACCTTATAGTAACATTTTTAATTATATGTGCCTTAAAAAAATTGGCCATTTTTTTAAAATTGGGTCAGATTAAAAATATTAGCACATCAAGTATATTTAACTATTACATGCCTAATGAGCGAATTGTATCATGACTCCTTTAGATTTAGAGAATATGTTTTTTAAGCTCAGAAACACAGTTTAGTAATCAAAATCGCTTTAATAAGTAATAATATATTATTCAAATTCAAAGTACCAAGAATTACTGACGAAATCAAGATTTTAAAAAATTTTCATTTAAGACAATATAACCCTTCCAAGGTTAAATATTTGCTCTGTGAATCCCTTCTTTCCCTTTTTGACTATGCAGATGTTTTTTACTGTGGAAAAGTACAAAAGCTACAAGACCGATGCATAAAATTGTCGTTCTCACAACAGTATAGAAATCTTTAATTCTAGAAAAATTTAATTCTAAATATGGCTAATAAACAACAGTATCCCATATAATTCTTTATATATAACACTATTAAAACCATAAAATTGCCTCATATCTGTAGATTGATCGACTATGCATAACTTTAGTGTATATGACATGTAATTTTATAGACTCCCTATATTTTCAGCATTTCATTTATTTATTTTATAGGGTGCCTTAAAAATAGGTGAAAAATAAGAGTCTTTTAAGATTTTTAAAATATTACAAGTTTTTTTATAAAAATTAATTCTTAAGTATTTCTAGGATTCCCAAAGTCTTATAGTAAAATTTGTAAGTTAATTATATCTAATGAACGTATTCTCTCATCACTTTTTGTTCTTCATGCATAACTTTAATGTATACGACATGCTATTTTACGGACCCTTTATATTTTTAGTTTTTAATTTATTTATTTAGGGTATAGGATACCTTAAGAATTATTGGAAAATAAGGTTCTCTTAAAGATTAAAAAAAAATCCCAATTCACAATTTTTTCAACGGACCAAAAAATCGACACCTTCTTACTAAAATAAAACAAAAATTAAATAAATTCCACCTTATTATAATTTTTTTTTTAAATATGTTAACAATTTCAAATTCAACTTTATAATAAAAAAAGGCTGCGCTTAAACATCGTTGCATTGAAATATCCGCAAATCCAAATATTATTTTTATGAATAACTTCTAATGTCTGAAAAACATAATGGGTATGACATAAATTTTTGAGTATTAACCTGTTTTATAAAAATTAATTTTTTATGTATTTCTAGGATTCCTAAAATCTCATAGTAAAGTTTTTATTTATATATGCCTTGAAATTAGGTCGGATTCACTTCAGTATTACTTATTTTACTTATTCTTGTTCAGTATGCATAACCTTAATATATTTGACACGCAATTTACTAGACTCCTTATATTTTCAGTTTTTCATTTATTTATTCTTTAGGGTTCCTCAAAAATTAATGAAAAATTAGATTCTTTTGGGATTTACAATAGAATAAAAAATCTACATCTTTGTCTCAGGTCCCAAACAACGAGTTTATTTTATTAAAACAAAAAATGTTCCCCATTTTGAATAACTTCTAATATCATTGTGGGTATCTAATACCATAATGGGAATGACATACATTTTCCTAATTAGTTTTCCGTTTATAACCTGTTTTATTAAAAAGTAATTTTTATATATTCCTAGGATTTCCAAAATCTTTTAAAAAATTTTTTAATTATGTCCCTTGAAAATTATGGCTATTTTTAAAATTGGTTCAGATTCAAAAATATTAACATATCTTCAATATAACAACATTTAAGTAATATATATCTAATGAGCGAATTCTATTATAACTTTTTGTCCACAATGCATAACCTACATGCAGTTTTATAAAATCCTTATATCTTTGGTTTTTAATTTATTTATTATAAATTAATACCACATTAGGCTCTCTTAGGATTTTTTTAAAAATTCCGTGTTCCTCAAATTACAATTTTTTCAACGGAACAAAAAATCCGCAACAACAAATATGTTTTAATAAAAAAATTAAATACACTCTAGCTTATTAATATTTTTTCGAAAATATGCTAACAATATCATATAAATTCAACTTTATAATCCAACAAAGGCTCCTTTTAAACATCTAGGCATTTAAATATCCGCAAAGCCCAATATTATTTTCATGAATAACTTCTAATATCTGGTAAATAACGAATTGTGGCTATACGTTTTGGCAATATATTTGTTATTTACCGGAATAAATAATATATTTGGCTTATTTAAAGTAAAACGTAGTATTAATTATTATAATATAAAAATGAGTGAAGCTGTAGTCGATACCATTAAATAAATTTTTTTTTAGCACTTTAGCATTTTTTAGCATATTTAGCCAATCTTCTAATGGCACACATTATAAATTTAATTGCATAGATATAATAATAAGTAAATCTAACTGCCTGGCTATAGTAGGTGTACACACCATTGAATAAATTATTTATTTTTTTGGTCTCGTGCTTGGTACATTTAGCAGCACGTTCTAATTATTAATTTAAAAAAAAATGAAAATTGAACACTTAGTAATGAGCGAATTCGACTGCCTGGAATAAGTCAAAAAATAATTTTTTATACGTGATTACTACCTTGAAAAATTTAATTTATGTATTTCTTTTGGGCTCTTAAGTAATATGTTTAACTTTCCAGGCAGTTGAACTTTTAAGGTATATTTATTACCTTGATTTTTTTTTATATATTTTTAAAACCTCTAGGATGTTAGATTTTCAGGATTTACTTTTATCCCTTTATCGAAAAATGTTAACAAAACAGACACGTAAAATAAATGTAAAATTAATAAATGGGAAAATAGAAAATATAGCGCCGGCTTATACTAGACGTTTCCTTGTGTATTTCATATTTTAAAAATAGATCTACTTTATAGAAATTTATAGCCTTTCGGCGAAGTATCTTTCTCGGAGCTTTTACTACGCGCTGGTAAAATTTCTTTATGGTGCTCCATCTTAGCAACAGAGATGTTGCTTTAAAATTACAAGACACCGGTTGTTGCTCCTCCTAATTAGACTTCGGTATAAAAATAATGAAATAAGAATCCACGTTAACGTACTAACTGGAAAAATACGAAGAAACCTTGACTTGTTAGGTGCAGTGTTTTATTATTTTCCACCCCAGTTAGTGCTGCGTTATACTAGGATTAGAGGATTAAAAAAATAGTCTATTTATAAATTTTCCATGCTCGTTTCTTCCGTAATATAATTACCCTATAGAGCGCGAATATTGCCCTTCCTATTTACAAAAATAACTTTTAATATATATATGTCCTGTATTTAGTATATATTGTTAAGGGCTATACGTAATTTACAATACTTTTTTTTATACAGAGTCTGTTGCTTCTATTTATTTATTTTTTTCGATTTACAGTCTCAAGTTTTCCCTAATTGAAAATCCTTATAAAATTATTTATATAATATACCGCTCGGGCAAACAAGTCGCTCTTGAGTGCGGAAATTAATGTATTAACCTAAAATAATAAGTAAAAACAAGAAAGGACACGGAAAAAGGATTTTGTCATTTAAGGATCACCAAATTTGAAGATTTTAAAATCTAATTATAATTTTACGAATTTTATTTTTGATCGAACATTTTTAACCATAGCTTTAGAATCACTGGAAATATTTTCATAATTTTTGCACGATAAAATAGTGAAATTCTTGAGGATTATTTTGAGGGTAAAAACGTCACTTTGAGTCAACATTTTAACTAGTTAGACCATATTTGGCTAGACCATTTTTTTATAGTAATTTTTTGACTTTCATTGCAAATTTTTTTATAAAAGAATTTGAATATTTTTAAAAAGGTTATACGCAAATAAGGGCATTTATTTTTAAATACTTTAGTATACAAAATCTTCTATTACCTCAAAAAGGCGATTTTGTGATCCAAGGTCCAGAAGTCACCAAATATGAAGATTTTAAGACCAAATTGTAATTTTATTACTTGATGGACATTTTTGGCCATAACTTGAGAACCGCAAGAAATATTTTCACGACGAAATAGTGAAAATCTTGAAGATGAATTTAAATGTAAAAACAAGTCACCCAAAAATACAAGATTTATTCATTCAAGGCTACTTTTTTGCTAATTTTTTACCAAGTTCTCAATTTCATTGCAAATATTTTTATGGAATATTTGGAATATTTTAAAAAGAATTACCCATAAAAAAGTCTAATTATTTTGAAACAATTTTATATATAAACGTCTTTTGTGCCTCAAAAGTTCTAACTAGTTTAAGAGAATCTAACTAGTTTTTAAGTTAGAGAATCTAGGGAGCAGCAGCTTAGTTCCCTTCTATATTTTTACCTTTGACAACTGACTTTTGTCTAATTTATATAATATACCGGTCGAAAAGACAAAGCTCTTGAATGCAAAATTAATATATTAACCTGAAGTAACTAGTGTAAATCACAAGTTAAAAAGAGAAAGGAAACGTTTCTTCTTCAGCAAGTGAGGAATTGGGAAATCTCTCTTTTCCCTAATGCTTTACCTAAGAATTTCTATTGCATGTTAATGTATAAGTGTTCCAATATCTTAGAAAGAAATTTACCTGGCCTGTATTTATTAGTCAGCAAAAATTATTTTTGGGATTTATTTTATTATTTTTGAGAAATAATAGATATGATGCCTATTCCAATAGCTGAAATGATAGCTACAACCTTCTTAAGAGTTTTAGTGGTGAAAAATCTTTTGCAAAGGATTGGGCACTTTTGGGATTGTATGTATGTATATATTAAATATACCTGCAGTAAGACAATAACTAATTAGTAACAATTTTCAAAATCGTGTTGCGATATCGGAAAAAAGTGAATAAAAATGGCGAAAGGGTCAGCAGAACGATACTAACTCATTTTCACCGAGGAAAAATTAAAGCCGGTTTGGAAGCGTTTTGGAAGGCGCAAGAAGAATTGAATTATAAAAAACTTGACCTGAATTATTTTCGTAACTACAACATAAAGGTAGGCTTTAGGCAGTTCTACAATTTTTATTTAATAATATAAAGTTAGGCTATTATATAAAATGGTTGAAAAAATCGCGAAGGTATCAGAAAAGTTTGTGCAAACTCCGGCTTGAAGGACCAAATGTTTGTCGCGAATAATTCCTATATTAGACTTGTTAGGTTGATCATAAATAGAAGCTTTGTTATTTTAACGCTTCGATATAGAGACTTTTTCGTTAAAAAAAACTTACCATTTTATGAGAAAATGTATTCCAAATTAAAAGAGTTCAAGTCATCCCTACAACTAGTGAAATGTGATCCATTTCAAGCACTTCCGTTTCATCACTACATACCAATAAATCCGGCAAGGTATTAGAACGATTATTAATACTCATTGTGTAGTGTTAATTTTTTTTTAATGTATTTATAAAGGGATTCGAGGTAGAAAATTCGAAAATATACCAGAATCAGCAATCTCAGATTTGAGCCACGTTTTTCATAGTATATCAAAAGAATATAAGGAGCAAACATTAAATTAAGTGAAGTGAATGAAATATTAAATACCAGACTAACTTTTTTTTGTATTCTATGCTGTTAATATTAGATTCTAAGGTGAATTCTTGTATTTTGATTAATACGGAGATACTTGGGTTCCTTAAACTATCATGCGCTATTATTTTTTGCTGTTTAAGACATTATTTTCTGCGCCCGTCTATTTTCATCACCGTCTATGCAGAACAGAGGGCTTATTAAATGGAGTTATTTATGATAATTATTAATATATTATTTATATTTAAAAATACTGTTAAATTAGTTTTAAATTTTATTGCAAAATGCCATTTTTGCAACAATTAATATGAGCTACATGTAAAATAACAGGATAAATGCATATATACTACATAAATCCTGCCTGTAGCGAAATTATCGCTACACCATTTCGAATATTTGCGCAAATGGTTTCATTAATTAAAGCAGCACAAAATTTTTAAACCGTGCTAATTCGGATTGAGCATTAATATTTTTGGCGCCCCTCCCAAAAAAAAAAAAAAAAAAAAGAGAATCCATGCTAAATTCACAGCCGGCATATATCAAAATTCAAAATGCTTAAATGTAACACGGCTACTGAAAAATGATGTTTCCAAAGGGTGGCTTCAAACCGACGGACGGCAGGCCATTTAATAATGAACCCGCATGAACTTTGAGAAA
Organism: Anthonomus grandis grandis; assembly: GCF_022605725.1. Taxonomy (NCBI): domain Eukaryota; kingdom Metazoa; phylum Arthropoda; class Insecta; order Coleoptera; family Curculionidae; genus Anthonomus; species Anthonomus grandis. Next base: position 22,929,020 of record NC_065567.1, read on the forward strand.
TGAACGCTAATGTCTGAAAATGAGTTAATTATCAAAGCCGAATTCGGCGTGCTTTATATTTTGATTAACACTGGCAAAGGGCTCTTTTTATTATACGCAATTTGTTCACTGTGCCTTAAAGACGATCCCCCAAATCTTGTTAGAAATTGAATTTTTGGCATTTTGCCTTGCTTAGCTTAGGGCTGCTTTATTTTGTTATGCCTAATAATAATTTTCTTTCAAGTAGGTCGTCAAGTCTGGACGTGATTACTTCTTGAATATTTACATTTTTCATTCCAAGGAATTTTCATGGATGAAGATTTAAGCGCCTCACTTCGTAATCCAGGGAGCATCTAAATTAGAATTAAAGCAGATGAGTAATAATCGGTCTTTGAGGACAGAATTTCTTAACTTTTTCTCAGTATTAAAAATAGGATCAATATTAAATTTTGACCGTTACTATAGTATTTAATTTTTATGTATAAAACAAATAGGCAGAAAATTAATGGGAATTTTTAAAATCTTTTTTTCAATTAAACTTTTTATGTAAAAAATGATTCCGTATTCAATTTTTTTTTTTAGGAATTTATATTAAATAAAAAAAGGCTTAAATTATATTCCCCGGTATACACCCGGTATGAATGCAGAAAAGTATGGTGAATACACGGTGATCTTTTATAATGCAAGTCAGACCCAACTTGCAGACAAATATAATTTTTTCATCTCTACTGTATTTTATTTATGTTTTACTCTTCCACTTAGTAATTATCCTCTATAAATTTTGTATTTAATTCAGACGTTAAAAGCAAGAAATATTATGCCGCACATGTGGTACATGTGATCTACTAAGCTAAGTGAGGGTTAAACTAATATACCGCAATTGAATTTTCTGAAATTAAAGCACAAAAACGTGTTCATTATCGCATATCTTACTACATCTATAATACCTATTAATACGCTACTCAGTTATAAGTCCTAATTAGTTTTTTTTTAATATACACGCTAAATATGATTTGAAGTAACCGAATTCCGACGTGTGATACGTATATGTCCTATAATGTTAAAACAATGTTCACGATGTTTGCGTACGTTAAGTTGTGATTATTTATTGATTATTACCAATTTTCACTCTTGGTTTTAAGCAGCCTAATAATTTTTTTTTAATATCATCTAATGCCAACGGGTTAGATGGCATTATAAAGGGCATTTGTTGCACATTATATGTGAAACAACTTAGCTTTCAGCGTGAAAGCTTACGGTCCAGAGGCTTTTTTGAAGCATCTTAAATTAAAAACTCATTAATCATTTAAAAACCTGAGAACATCGAAAACTATGTTAGAATGCATTAATTATTTCAATTATCTAAAAGAGCTGAAAAAAGATCTGGAAGATATAAAAAAAATATAAAAAAAAAAACTAAAAAATAATATTAATAAATGTTCAAAAAAAAGTAAAAATACTCGAAAAGAGTGAAAGATATAAAAAATTACTTTAACAAAGGCCAGGAATTAAGTAAAAAATAAAAGTCAAATGCCTGAAGAATATAAAAATCAAATACAAATTAGATTTTTGAAATTTCTAGATAGGAGTGCCTGGAAGCGTAAATTTATTCTTCCAGGCATTCTACTCTTCCTAATGGAACCCTAATCATTTATCCTTTTTTAAACTCAATGCCCTTTGCATCCCACAGGAAACCTTCTACTTCCTCACTACTGCTTTAACTTTAAAGATATATTTGCTCTTTCTACGGGATCATCCCATAAGAGCCTTAAAGATGTAGATCTATTCTTTCCTCCAAGAATCTATAAGAGGTACAGAACAGTGAAGAGGCTTAAGACTCTGACGTTTCTAGAAGATACAAGCGCTTCTTCAGTCTTTCCTTAAATTCAGAAAGGTCAAATAGAATAATAAACGTATTGAGCGTATAAATATTTCTTACCCCTTTCAAGTTTCTTTTTAGATCCCTAAGAAGATTGAGTCCTGTTACAGTCATTTAGAGGCTCCTGAATTTACTTAAACACGTTTTTTAACATTCTCGACTTTAAGGGGTTTCTGGGGTTTAGTTTACATTGGTTTGGTTTACGTCCATAAACAAAAATTAATATTTAATTAAAATATTAATTAACTTATCGAAATTATATTTGTTTTGAATATTTTATTTTTTAAATGAATAATGCGAAGCCTAATTTCAACAAGAACTAAGCAAAATTACTATTATTATTATTAATTGGCATAACTTAAATGGATCCCACTTTATTACCATCTACATAATATACCGAATTTTATATTTGGTTGCTGTATAAAAGTAATTAAGGATACACAGATTGTTGGACCAAAAATTGACTTTTTTGAATAATTTATTTGATCTCCCAATAAACAGAAAATAATAAAGACATTGATGACATATAAATATAAAACTTGTTTTTTTTTGTTATTTTTCTATACCACCCCTTTATTTATTTAGTATTGTCTGATGCCTCTGAAACTTGTGTTTTTCTGCCAGCTTGGACAATCTGAGAAAGACAGCATCAATTTATCTGTGATATGTCAGAGTAACTCAGTGATATAAATATGAAATGTGATTTTTTTTGGTTCTTTTTCGTCTGGATTTTTTGGAAATGGTGTTTTTCTGGCATGGTTTGAACTGTGTGAGTGAGGGTGCATCAATTAATCCCCCTATTCTATAATATATTACAGTAACACAGTGATATAAATACGGAACATGACTTTTCTAGTACTTTTTCTATATCACCTCTTTATTTATTTATTACTGTCTGGATCTTCTAGAAATAGTATTTTTCTGTAAAAATATTCATGCAAAAGTGCTAAAAATTGACATTAAAAAATTGTTTTTTAAGTAAAAAAATTGAATTCAATTTAAGTTAATTTCATGGAAATTTTTGAAGGACATACAAATTTACAGGAAATATCTAAACAAGTTAAAAAATGTTGTTGGTAAATACCATGGATAAAATTAAAAAAATGATTTCAAATATCTCAAAAGAAAAAAAATTTTAGAGCAATTGAGATACATATAAAATTACTTGAAAAAATCGAAAGACATCAAAAATTTTAATTATAATAGACAGAAATAAAGTGAAAAATTTATAAGATTAAAATTAATTATAAATGGCAAGAATAACATAAATAAATTATAAGTTCATTGTAAATAAATAGCCAACATTTCCCTGGAAAACATGAACAAAAAAATTAAATTTCAGGAATACACAAAAAGTACTGCAAATGCCGGGAAGATATAATCGATTTTTTTCATACTGAAACTAAGATCAAATGCCTGAAAATAGAGAAAAGTCTTACGAATGCTTAAAAAACTTCAAAATACCTAAGTTTCCTGGAACATGTTAAAAATAAATTGAAGCCTTCAAATGCCTAGACCACAGAATTTGTTCCAGTGTCTGGAAGACAAAGAAACTAGGATTAAATATTCGGAATAAACTAAAAAAAATATTTCAAATATCAGGAATACATAAAAAAATTAGTTAAAATGTCTGGACGACTGAGAAATTGATTTTAAATTCCTGGAATTAAAAGTTACTTAAAATGCCATTAAAACCTCATTTATTATTTCAAATACCAGGAAAAACAATCGAAAACGAAAAAAAATTATGCAATAGAAGGAATGAAGTGAATAATTCATATCTAGAGCATGAAAGACATGAACAAACATACATAGTATAGGTATTTTTGAAAGTTTATAAGTAATCATGCTGTATAGTTTGCTTATATATGATCAGTGAATTGTTTATAAACGTCTATTCTCTATTTAGATTTTTTTTTGTTATTTAATAATGTTAGGAGATAATATATTTACTTAACAGTAATCATAGGGCAGCTTCAAATATATACCATAATATGACTGGTGCAATAGTTTTTTTATAATCGATATGTTCTTTTTGTCAGGAAATTACCTATTAATTTCATGTTATTGTATTTACTTAATTGCAAGTATGATATTTTATCCTGCTAACTAGTTCTAACACCACATCTAAATAATGTATATAAAACTAAATAAAAACTCTTTAAAGACTATTTCTTAATAAAACTGGGTGCATTCTGTCGCATCATTAATCTTAACGACCATTTTCTTTTTCTTCTGAAAGTTTTACCTTAAAGCAGAAAAAAAAACGAATGAAACTCGCAAGGGGTTTTCTCTTCTAATAATAACAAACGAAAGCTCCGTTTAATGAAACCCTACACTTCGCCTCAGTTTTAATATTAGAATCTATTGAACTTCTAAGATATCCGATTAAGTAATTCATTGGCCGACATCGTGCCGTTCCGATTACTGTTTTCACCACCTCAAGAGATCAATTTATTTTAGATTTTATGATTAAGGGCTTTTTACTGAACTTCTTTGATGTTTTTATTGGTTTTATCTTCGTAAGAAAGGAAACGGTTTTCACGTATTGCCGCACTTTCTGATTTCCACTCGAGTTCGAGCGTTTCTCGACGCTTTATCATATCTATCTATACTTGTCACTTCAGTGCAAGTGTGTTTGCGTACATGTATATGCCGATGAAATGACTTATTAGCTTGGATGTCAGCAAATATAAATGGAATTTGTTTACTGTAAATATGCCTTGATTTTGTTATTCAAGATTTGTTAGTGGATGGGGGAGAAACTTTTTATTTATTATCATTAATCGAAGTTCACACTTGTGCCTTCGAGAGAGAGTAAATACATATTGCCTATCTTCCTAGTTTTTCGTATTTTGAACTCGTAAAAGTGCAATATTATAATTTGGTGGAATTTTTCTTTACAAACGAGATGTAAAGTTTGCAAAAGATCAGTCGCATAATAAGCAAAAAATCGCAAAACGTTATACAGAGTCACCGACCAAATAAGTACAATATTCAGTACAATTATTGCTGCATGTTTATTTATTAGTCATGAAAATGGAGTGCAATAAATGTAGAGCGTCGGGGGGAATAAAAATAGATGATCAAATAATACATCAAACAATTTATTTTACTAAAAAAAAATCTTCATGAGTACCTATCCAATGATACAATGGATTTTATATTTAAGGAAATTAGCCGATATGTTAGTTGTCCGAATAAATTTGTTGCGCAACTAATACATTAGATTTATTTGGCGTTTTTTAGTAAGCAAGCAAGTTAAGAAAAAAAATTAATATTTCTATTAAAGGGAATTATACGATAAGTCAGTTGTGTGCAATAAAATTGTATAACATATAATTAATTATCATTTCAAATCGACAACTAAATATTATAGCCTGCATAAAAATCGATGATCGAATGATATATTAAAGAATTTATTATATTAAAAAAAATCTTCATCAGATTTTATGTTGCTATGTTAGAAAATATGTTGCGCAACCGATACACTAGATTTTTTACTAAGGAAGTTATTTTTGATGTCCAGAATTTATACACATTAGAGTAAGTATTTTTTTTATATTAACTAAATTAATTTTCTTTTAACCAATTATATCTGATATAACTAAATTGTTATTGAATACTAAGCAGATTCCACACATTGGTGACGCTTGAATCTAGTACGAGTACGAGTACGAGTTTGTGGGAAGAAAAAATTGCTCTACCTCTAAAAATCTGGTATGTCTAGAGGTTCCCACTTAGGCTCTATTTTATTTTTAAGACCAAACCAATAATTTCCAATTTTTTAAATTATTGGACGTTGTATTCAAAATCCTTGCAGTCCTTCTAGTAGTAAGAAAATTGAAATACTCACGTTTTTCTTACAGGAATCCTTAGACAAAACCAATATTTTTGCATTTTCTTAAATTCAAATTAATTTACAAATCTTTTAATTTTGGATTTTTTACATTTAGTCTTTGCAGTAGAAGTTAAAATATTTACTTTTATCTTACAGACTATTTTTGAAAAAAAATTTAACTTCTAAAAACCCACACTGTTGGGCGCCAAAATTGCGTATATATTAAGGGGCTTACGAATAATAGTTAAAGAAACGAATTAGAAAATACCACAAATATTTACATAAACATTAAATGTATTACAACAAATATATAATCGGGCCTTAGTAAGCGTATTAGATCTAGGGCAATAGAGAAGTTGAAATATACACGTATTTTATACAGAAGTCCCTGGACTAAACCAACATTTTGTTAATGTAAAATGATTAAATTTTTAATTTGCAAATTTTTTAGTTAATGATTTTTATACGCTCAGTCCTTGCAGTAGGAGTAAAATTATTTAGCTTTTTGTCCTTGAACTAAATAAACATAATTTAATTTTGTGAATAATTGAATTTTTTTTTAATGTAAAATTGTAATGAAATTCTTTATTGAATTATCAATCATTTAGCTTTTTACTGTAGCAGTTAAAATATTCATGTTTTTTTTACAGAAGTGCCTATACTAAACTAATAATCTCTTATTTTGTAAATTATTAAATTTTAGTTTATAGACTCAAAGCTTATCTGCCAACAAAACAAAGCAAAAGAGCTATTTCAAAAGTTGACAAAAAAAGGCGAATTACATTGTTCCTCATTTGATTCCGTCGAAAAACATTTAAAAAAAAGTTACTATGTAAAAAACTGTTTATAAAAATAAACTTGTTAATCAACATCAAAAACAACCTTAAGGAATAAAATATAAGTATAACAAAAATTAACTAACAACAAAGTTAGGTATAAACACATTGAATTATATTAATTTTTTTTTAATCCTTGATTTTTGGATCATCAGTACTCCTAATTCTTGTAGTACATGTTGAAAAAAGTTGAAATAATGACGTTTTTTTTACAGGAGTGTCTACACTAAACCAACAGTTTCTCATTTTGTACCCTATTGGATTTTGTATTCTAAATGATACAATTTATTGAATTTTATAATGAAATTCTTGATTTTTCTAATATGTACGTTTTTCTTACAGGAACTGAACCAGCAATTTTTATTTTATAAATTATTGAATATTGTGTTCAAAATTATATAATTTATTACATTTTTAATAAAACATTTAGTTCTTGCAGTATAAGTTGAAATATTTACGTTTTTTACAGAAGTGCCTGGACTAAATCAACATATTTTGTAAATTTTCGAATTTTCGTATTGAAAATTCAATACGAACTTTTTAATTTGAATGAATTTTCCTGATAAAATCATCAATAATTCCAATTCTTCCAGTAAAAATCGAAATATACACGTTTTTGTTACTGTGCCTGTACTAAACAGAAATATTAATTTTTTGTAATTAAAATTATGAAACTCCCCATATGTTTAATTTACTAATTCTTCATATTTATATAGAAGAAAATTTAAAGAATTATATAAACACCAAGATGATCCAGATTACTGCCTTGTGGCACACCTGATAATGTTACAAATTCAATAAATATATAGATCATACTTAAATATCAAACAAAGAATAAAAGCAATAATTTGATAGAATTACCTAAAAGTAATACCAATGCAAAATTGAGATTTGTTAATTATTTTGCACTCAAAATCAATAATCTAATTGGTCTTGAAAAAGTGTCGGTGGTATATTTTTGAAAATATCGAAAGATTTAAAAATTTATATGTATTACTATTATTTATACTAATATAAGATTAATTGCATATGCAATTAAAAGTTTTGTGTTTATCAAAATTAGTGTTAGGTAATTTGGATTTATATTATAGTTTTTTCTTTATTTATGCAAATTTTTTATTTAATTTTTTATTCCAGAATTATTAATTACTTTCTTCCAGGAAAACTTTAATAACGTTAATATCATAAACATTTAACATGTTTGTCTTTCGCTGGGTTCTTTGTCTAGTTGATCAGCTTTATTATAGCAACATCATTGAAAAACATCATTTGAACTTTTCCTCGAGAATCAACATAAAACAATCCTTATCCTATGTGCTGAAGCAGATAAAATTAAATTTATAATACAATTTTCCCTACACTAAGAACTTTTCCTTAAACAAAAGCTTTCCTTAGATATACAAAACACAAGTATTCTAGTATAAGATAAGCCCCCGTACAAATAACCCCCTTTTCAAATTAATCCAACTGTTCATCTGTCTAATAATTTTGGCAAACCTGCCGTGTTCCCTAATCTTCCGTTCTGTTAGTGTTGTGCATAAAATAAATAGGTATATTACCCTTATGGCGGATATCCAAAGAAAATCCGCAGGCCATTTCGGAGATTTTACTCGACGTTGGCTGTAAATTAACTTATTTATGAGCCGCGTGATTCGAAAATTTAATTCCCTACCCTGTGAGTCGGCCAATTTTGTTAAATTAATTATGAACGGACCGAAATTGACTGGATTGTTAAGGGTCAAAGGGTGTTGAACACCATCGTGCGTTATATGAACTGTTTATGAATAATACCTTTAGCGGCACGCCCTAAAACTTTCATTTATCTAAAACAACTTGAACGGCAATTCTTTTATGGAGCAACAAAACTCGAAGCAATACAAAAAAGCGAAAAAACTTTCCTTAACTTTCTGACTTTATTGAGCCTAACCGTTTTCGAACCAAAAAAAAAATGAACCGAAACAGGAGTAGTGCATTAGCTAATAGAAATTTATGTGGTTGCAAATCAGCTAAAAGCACACCCATGCGCTTTTTTCAATATAGCCAAACCTGATTTAACACCGACATTCGAAAATTTTATGTCGAATTAATAGGAAATCGTGCGCCTTTTAAGACGTCAAAGAAGCGTTTATTTGTTGTGAAATAAATGTTCAACCCAAGGGACAAATTCTTATTAAAATCTGAGAAAAAAAATTTCTAGAAATATATGTATACATACCAACGCCAAAAAATTATTAGTACAAAGTTCAGACTAAAAAAGAATGTGCAGCAATAACTAAAAATTTTCCAAATTTGACCCATTTTTTGACATTATTCTCCATCTCACTCTTATTAGTTTGCAGTCAATCGTAATTCGTCCTTAAAATTGATTATTATTACGTCAGCAAAATGCTATTTCAAGGCGATTCAGACTCTATATATCTCATTCTCACTACTCTTAGAAGCTTGTAATAAGAGAGCGATCCTTGTCCAAAGTGATCCGCATTAAATCAGCTGAATAAGATTTTAAACCGTTAATGAAAAATGAGATGCGGTAGAGCCTCAAAATACTGACTTTTAGCCATTGAAGATTATTTTTCTCACTCCTACTAATAGTAGACGATCATAATAAATTAATAACTCTTGTTTACTGTAATGTTACGTTAGAAGAATGCTGTTTCAATTAAATACTGGAATACTGTAAGAATCGTACTTTAAATCCCTAATACTCGACTTAATTGTGCATCTTATTCTTACTAATCCTAGAGGATCATAATAAGATAATGATCTTCTTTTAACGTGATTATCACTACGTCAGCTAAATATTATTTCATGACGTTTCAAACCGTATCTGGTAAATAAAATGAGGTAGAATCTTAAAACAAGGATTTTTAAAGCATTTGAAATTATTTATCTCACTCCTACTAATAATAGACGATTGCAATAGAATAATTACTCTTGGCTACAGTGATCATTACTATGTCAAAAAAATGCTTTTTCAATTGAATAATTGTATACTGTGCCAAATAAAAAAATGGCAAAAATGCACTTTAAAATTTAATTACACTTAATTGTGCATCTCATTCTTACTAATCATAGACGATTGTAATAAAATGTCGACCTTTATCTTAAGTGATTATCACTACGTCAGCTAAATAATATTTTAAAAATTAATTGTTAAATGACGTGCGGTAGAAACTTCAAATATTAAATTTTAGGCAATTTAAAATTCTTTTTTTGACTTCTACTAATGATAGACGGATAATATATAATAATTACTCCTGTCTACAGTGATCATTACTACTATAAAAAATGCACTTAAGAATTTATTTACACTCAATTGTGCATCTCATTCTTACTAATCATAGATTATCACGTAATAAAATGTCGATCTTTATCTAAAGTTTTAGAATTTAACTGTTAAATGAGATGCAGTAGAAACTCAAAATATTGAATTTTTAGTCACTTAAGATTATTCTTCTCACTCCTACTAATAGTAGACGATCGTAATAAAATATACATCTTTATCTAAAATGATTATCACTATGACAGCTTAATAGTATTCAATGAAGTTTTAGAAATTATCCGTTAAATGAGATACGATACGAACTCAACTTGCTGTAGATGATGCAATAAAATAATAACTCCTATTGATCCTATGAAGATCGTAATAAAATGTTGATCTTAAGTCAAATATTGCTACTATACCTTCTTAATCTAACAAGTCATTTCATCCATTCAATTTCATTAATTATTTTATGAAGTTTATTTAAATCCGCTTTTTGCCTACGAATCTATCTACGTTTTTTCTATATCACAGTTTCATAGGTACTTTAAAATTATTGTCTGAATCTTCTGAAAATTGTATTTTTCTCCCATAACTTAGGCAATTACAATGAAAAAAACTATTTTAATACAATTCGTAATCTCAGCTAATATTTTTTCTATTTTTTTTTGTTGGTTTACACAATACTTCAAAAACGAATAATTTTTAAATAAGCTGCATTAAATTCGATAAGAATAACGTGTTTATTTCCATACTTAATCGGGATCATAATACAACTTAAATTAAACTTTCTGCTTTTTTATGTTTAAGAACTTGAGTTATTCAAAATTATATTTTTGTTATTTATATATACATACACTCTATATTTTTTAATTATATTCAATTTAACGCCTTTTTCTAGTCTCAAATATGCCACATATCTGCTGTTGGGCGCCAAAAATTATCGCTATTTAATAAAAGGTAACAAGGGAACTTGGAAGAAATAATGGGAGATAATTAAAATGAATTTTCCGATTTAAATAAGAAGTTGACGTCGTTTTGATTAAAGATTTTTTTTCTAGAATTGCCTTGGTTAAATCAATTTTAATTTTTTTTTTATATTAATACATATACTATTCCAGCCAATTGAATACATTTTTTAAAATGTCATTATAGTTCAAGTAATCTTGTGTATGTTTGAGCCAATTGTTAAGATATAAAATTGTTATTTTCCAAGTTTTGTTAATTGATTAATTATCCTTTTCAGATATATGAATGAAAATCAAACTTCTTAATTTTTTTCTATTCCTCTATTTCACTGCCTAGATTTTCTTTAAATTATGTTTTTTTTGCATAATTTATCAAATTAGATTTAGGAACATTCAACTTCTACTTTTTTATATATCACTGTAGAATTTCAAAATTATTATCTTGATATTCTGGAAAATATTTGTCTTCTATATTTGACATTATTTCTTAATGAAAAACTGGCATCTATATAATTTTTGTACTGGTTTATTGATCTGCTGGAATTGCATTTTTTTGCATAACTTACCGAATTACAATACAAAAATTAACTACATTATTAGTGTGTACCTCAGATATTTTTTTTCTATTAAACCCAATTTAAGTTCCAAATTTACTTTGTAATAGGTTTATTATGATAACGATGCCGACTAACCGTGAGTATAATAAGAAAAACTTCTATGTAACAAGCAATAATTATAGCGATAGTTTTCAGTAAGATTTATTCCTGTTTAAAAGCAAGATATCTCAGCAATCTTTTTTGAACCTACTCTGAATTATGAATATAGCAAACACAGTGAACTTTAGACAAATCAAACATGCTCCGATAAAAGTCATACCAATGCACACACATTACGTTAAAAAAATTAAATTAACTTATTTTTATGAGACCTCACTATAACCTTACTTAAAAAGTCACAATAAAACGGTGATACTTGTTTAAGGACCGCGACTACGTTCCAAAATTTTGTATTAAGTGAAGTTAAATATGAATGTATTTAACTTCACTTAAGAGGAAACATATTTAATGATATTTATGTTCCCATTAAGGAATGCATTCTATAATTTTTGGCGCCCTACCTATTTAAATTTTATCAAAACACCGATACGATTGACAAAATAATTGTTGTAATTTTTTTTAATAAAAATTTAAATCTGTCGCCAATGATTTTAATTATGATGTATTGGTTATTGTATTATTTAAAAAATATAATTTTGTTGTTTAACCGACCGCTGTATTTCAACGATTTTGTTTGCCTCAAAGACCAACCCGGGGGTAAAAGATAAAAAAAAACCTTACCTTTTTAAAAGCTTTTAATGTCTGTATAAGGAAAGAGATTTGTTTGGTGATTAGATTTGAAAAGGGAAAAGTAATTTAATTTTTATTTTCGTGAAAGAAAGAAAGGAGGTTATCCTGTCGGTGAAATTAACGTAAATGGTATGTTACCCTCTGACTTAGGCCGGTTTTTTTAAAATCTTGATTATTTTTTTTAACACCTTGTTAATTTGCAAATTTCGATTTAATATTTAAAAGTAATTGTTAATCGTAGAAATTTGATCGTATTATTTGTAATAACATATTTTTTTTTCAAAAGCAATTGATTTTTAAAAAAAAAATATTTTTTTTTTATTTTGCTTCGTTTTTTAAATAAATGTCATAAAAATTAAAAAAGTCTATTTTTTTGAAAAAAAAAAGACCAAAAAAGCAGATATGCTCTTTTTCGAAAATATAAAAAATGACTCTGGATACACTTGCACTGCATAATAATTTTCAGAAAAATTTTGAAAAAAAAGTTTCCGAGGAACACGTTCCCGAATTTTACTGCAAATACGACCTATATAGAGCAATATTCCAAGAATTTCTTACTACCTCCATATTAATATATTACCTCGCACAACGATACTCGATTATTGCTGCAGGCGCTAATTGGAAAATTCCAGTTCCTCGTACATCTAAAGGATCCATACACAAATCAGCGCCTGAGAGTAACAATGCCATTTGGCTAACTACCCGAAGTCTTATCGGTAATCCTCAAAGTGCCACTACACCCGTACCACGTGACGTTTCCTCTTGCATCATGTAAACCCAATTATCCAACGAGAATAGCCTACAGGACTTAACAAGAACATTTCTAATTCAAATCAACGTTAATGGCCGTACTGGGAGATGATATCGGCAATGGATATGCAATAATATAAATGTTATATATTTCTTTCCTAAAGCACTTAAGCATGGTATTCAAATATCAAAAGTCATCAAACGAATGTTGTTTTTCAGATAAAAAGTTCAGTGGATATTTAGATATAGCAAAAGTTTTAATAAATGCAGGCTGATGATTAAATTTAAAAGATAAGGCTTTTAATAAATATAGAAAAACTTGATTGGGAATATTTTAAATAAATCAGAAATCAAATAATGAAAAAAAGAATTTAAAACACACCTAAAACACCTATGTCAGAGACCCTCGGTTGATCTGGAAGAGAATATATGTATTTAGTATTTATAACAAAGTTAGTAAAGCTCTTGTTCCGCGTCCTTTCAATGACCCTAAAAGTATAAACATACACTTTTTGCACTCCTCAACAATTAAATTATTTTTATTTAAATCGAAAGAAAAATAATTTTGTCACACCTTTTTTTTCAAACAGTTACTATATCAGATGTTAATAAGGTTCTTTATGAGGCAAAATCAATGGCAACTGGTCCTAATGCTATGAATCTTGAAATGTGATAAATGTCACATAATAAACCTATTACAAAAGGAAACCATGGTTCTGTTTGATCTAACGTGGTATCTTTTAGGTAGTAAGAATAATTTAATCTATTGAATTACTACCAATTTATAAATGATACGTAAATAAAATATCACATAAATGATACAGCTTATACAACAAGAAATAATAAAAAAAAAGTATTCGAACAACATATTAAATGCATGCACAACTTTTTCCCAACAAAAAGATGTTTTAAGGGCAACCTAATAATGAATATTTTATTTATTTAAAAAAAATATTGTTTTGTTACCCTGTTTTAAAAGCCGCATCAGCTACAAAGTGCCTCAAATTCACGATAATTTTGTACTGCATAACTATAATGGAACATATTTAGAGCAAGTTACTTAAATAAAAAGCGTTAATATTAAAGGCTTAAATATTGAATTTTTTTTTTCAAATTTTAATTAATTAAAAATACCCTTTGACGTTTTATTAACAGACTTTTAAGAGCATTTTGGTCCAGGCTTGTGACTTCAATTTTATAACTTCCAGGCTATTTAAAAGTAATTTTTAATTTTATTGCAGGCATCTTTTTAAGGAATCCAATTTTTCAGGTTTTTGCGAATAATTTTTTGCCTATTTCAGAGCACTTAACCTTTAGTAGAATATCGTATGCGTCAGTTTTATCAAAATGGACATACCAGTAGCGGCTTATGGTTTTTTTGGTAAAACATATGAAATAATTTTTTAATAGTCGCGGCTCTTAAGTATTTTTTTGCTTTTTCTTGGTTTTATAATCATTTCTTTTACGTTTCATATTTTTGGACTGATTTTAAATTTCTTTCCAGGTATTTAAAACTTTTTTTAGTTTTTTTTGTCTCTTCCAGTAAAGAAAAATATCATTTTATGTTTTTCCGGACTTTTGCTTTTTTTAGTAATAATTTATCATATATTTTAGCCATTGGAGTATTTTTTTTTTTCATATGCCAGACTTACTTTATATTTATTCAGTTTTATATCTTCCATACATTGAAAAGATTTCCAGGTTTTGGTAGTAATGTTTTTTGTCTCTTGGATATTTGATCTAATGTTCATACCTTCCAGGCACTGGAAATAATTTATCATATATTTTAAGCATAGGAGTAATTTTTCAATATATGCCCATCATACGTTATATTTTTTCAGCTTTTAATAAAAAAAAATAATCACTTTCCTTTTAAGAGGCCTTTTGGTCTTTTGGTCCAGGCACTTGACTTTAGTTGGAAATCCATTTTTAAAATATATTTTAAATTTCATTCCAGGCATTTAACGTACCGATTTTTTTTTTTTTTTTTTTTTTTTTAAGAGAAGAAGAGACATTTTCTGAAATCTTTTCTCAACAAAATTCTTCTTTATTTATTTATTTTTTAAATAATCTTTTGAGTATTCTAAGGTTTTGGAAATATATAAATTGATATTCCGGGCATTAAAAACAATTTTTCTATTTTTTATTTTTTATATATTTCAGAGCATTTACTATTAGTTTTTATGTTATCCATTTAATATAATTTACAGTTTTTCCGATAATATGTAAAAAAATAATGAAGTATCTTACGGTTTACTTGAAAACATTTATTATGTAAAATATTGTATATAGCACCGTATGTCCAGTGGTTATCCAAAATTAGTTCATTATGGTCCAGTTTGTCAAAATAGGATATCCAATTGATTACCGGTTTAGGATATCTATTTATATTCCTATTTGTCCAAAGTTTGAAATATGACAAGACTATATTTTTGTAAGAACTTTCGGATAGAAGCTTTTATAATAGATGATGAATAAAGGATCTGAATAGCGAATATTAATAGGCGTCTGCTATTTAATGATTAGTCAACCTCCATTGAGTCTGTACTCTATTATTTATCAAAGATAATGGTAAAGATCCATTATCAAAAAGCTCAGAAAACTATTGATTTAATATGTATATTTTAAATGCTTAGACACTTGAAATACTTCTTTAAAATCCATTTAGCAATGACGGCAGTAGTAGTAGAACACATGTTCATAGTTAGTATTAGTAAGTTAGATGGGAAGTATTTCCAGGATTGAATAGTAATGAAAAATAAAAGTAAATTTAGCTAAAGCCTTGATCATAATAATGTAATACTTGAACAAAATAAGCCTTTGAAAAAAAATTTCTTTTTATGGTTATGCAATAAAATATATTAAATTTAAAAAAATGATTGTGAAACTATCTCAATTATTAAAAAAAAAAGTTAAAATAAGCCTTTTTACAATTTTTTTTTTAAATTTAATCTCTGAAATGCGAAACTTTCTTCCTATTAAAAAAAGTCAAATAATTTGTTACATAGCTTCTCACTTGATAGACGTAATTATATCACTTTTTATTTTTTTTTAAGAAATTTCTCAGTATCCAAAATTAGTTCTAGTACGTGTTTGATTTTGGACAAATTTTGAATGTACATAGAATTGATTTTTTTTGTAAGCCAAAAATCTTTTATGTTTCTTGCTAAGGTGATTTGGGGTTTTTATCGCCCTGAGAATGGCTTAACATAGGCAGAAATTTTTAATGGCTTAAAGGGTGCTATCTAGCAAGTTGTCGTTACTATTTTCAAATTACGATTACTCAAACTAATCAATTACTAAAGAAATCAATAATAGGTAACTATTACAAAAGAGACTCCTTTCCTTCACATGGAATCTGAAAATTCAAATATTAAATAATAAAAAAAACAGAAAACAAAGACTATACACAATGACAATGATAATGCATAATAATGTAAGAAATTATCAAAAATAATCAATGTAAATGTTTTGGCTGGACATGAAAGATTTTACACAACATTACAATAAATTAACCATAGTTTTTAATATTTCTATGCTTAGACCTAAATTTGGATCATCCTGTATAAATCCATAAATACACTGCAATAATAAATCTAACTAAAACATAATTAAATAAACATAGCTTCGTCTGGGAATGTTAAGACACAAACAACGGCAGTATATTATATGAATAGTGTGCAATATAGATTTTCTAGGCACCGGGGTAGCTCACGAAGCTTCGTTTGCATATACAATAACGCTTATCAAAACTTAAGCGCTTTGTGGGGATTCTTCACCACCGATATTTCTTGCTAAAAGTTTCTTTGAAAATTACTTTTGAAAATAGGAAAGTTTAACCAGTATAGGGAAATGAAAGTGTAGGAAAACAGAGATATTGTTTGATGAATTTTCCGCACGCTGGCTTGTCGGCACTTGATTATATTAACCCTCGTTAGCTTTCGGTTGATGTTTATTTTTTAAAAGGTTACCTGAATCAGTCACACCTTAAATAGGCAGAGCACATTAATTATTGTCACATTTGTCATAAAGAGTTCTCTACTGGAAACGACGATAACCTGGAATATCTCAAAAGGCCATTAGCAAAATCACGGTGTATAAAAAAGTAAAAAACTGTTATTTTTCTCGGCATGCTACAATATTTATGGCCCGATAAATTTACTTAGTGTTGAGTACAATATAAATCTATAGAGTTGGGTATACATGGTGGAAAATTAATATATTCACCCTCTTCTATTTCGATTTCATAGCGCCGCTAAAGCTCAAATATATTAACCTATTCTAAATAATAGTAAGCATTATTATGAGCATTATATATACGTGGGGGCTTGGAGTAATATAGAAAATATGTTTCCAACTCCAACTAAGGATTAGAGGATCAAAATAGCGACTTCCAAATATTAAACACGATCGCACACAATAACTATCGATACTTCAAAAAGTGGAATTTTATATTAACTTAGAGATATTCTTCTCTATTTGCGCGGATTTATTATTTAAATTTGAATATGTATTAAACATTTTTGCTATTAGAGCTTTACTTGGAAATAGCAAAATAAATATGTCTTGCTGATGTATTTATTGGTGCGCAATAACAAGGTGATAAGTAAGAAGATCCGCGGTGTTGGAATCGGATCCCTACTGTAATTTATTCATTTATAGAGCAAACTGCCTTTAACACTTTACTGCTGCCTTATGTTTCTCCTCTTCGTACTCACGAATAATGCGAAAGAGAAATGTAAATTTTACCAAATTTGAATATACTCCATTCTATCTTATAAAAGTATACATTTGAACATGTATTGAAACCTTATAAAGAATTGTTCTTATAAATCATATCTAATGCAAGTTAATTCATGTTTTTATATTTAGAGGTTATTAAGATAATTAGGTTTTAGTGGGAGTAGGGCTGTTAAATGCAGGATATTTTCATATTTAATGGTTTTAAATAAAATGAGATTTTAACTGGATTAGATGGGTCACAGATATATGTATATTCTGTAACTGGAGCCACATAACTTGAACTTTGAATTGCACTGTACCCTTACAGTTTTAATCCAATGTTTCATGATTATATTTTTAGTAGTTCTTAAAATCATTCAGTTTTAATGGTAGGATCTTTTATCTGGATCATTTTACTACTAAATCATATTTGTTGAGCATACTTGTCTTAAACCAATACCATTTATTTATATTAATGGTATTTAAGTAATACGAGATAGTGAATCACAGAATATTGGGTGGATCATTTTAAAATATGCACCCAAATTGCTCCAAAAGTAAGTGAGATTAAAATTGAGACAAAAATTGTTTAGGACAAAGGGGTCTGCATCTGTGAAAGTCATTTTGACCGGTGATTGGTGAAATTAATTTTTTATTTAAACGGGAGGTTTAATTTTTTTATAGCCGATTCGCAACTAGCGGGAAATCTTACGTTTTAAATGATATCTCAAAATTGATTATCGTAGCCTTAAAAAATCAATCCAAGGTCAAATTATAAAAAGCTGTTTATTATTAAGTTTTAATTAAATATTTCAAAAATTCTTTAGCGAGTGGATCAAGTAGAAATATTTAAATAACCTAACCATGTTGATCTTGAGGTCAATTATTAAGGTCATTTTCAGATTCAAGTGATTTTATTCATTCGGAAACAATGATGTAGACGTAGTAGCTAAAAGAGCCAGAATAAAATGAAAATCTTATGCCAAATATCTGGAAAATAAAAAATCGACTCAAAAATCATCATCCTGATCAATTTAATTATATATTAGTTGCCACTTATATAGAATAATGGCAACACACACTTTTTGACTCATACTTCCCTATACCTGTGTCAATCTCTAATGTTTTTTGAGAAAAAAAAATTGCGTAATATTTGCTAAAAACCAAGGCATAACTAATTGTTTAATTCTCAGCAATGCAACTTCCAAAAATGCTCAAATTTTAAACATCACTTCAAGAGACTATCTTGACTAACTTACTATACCCTGACTTAATCAGCACTATACCGGGTCGTTAAAAATCAAATTAAAATTTCTTATTTGCTAAAATGGCAAAAAGTAATTTTTTTTAAATAGAACACCCTATATTTTATTTTATTTTCTAATAGACAGTTAAAATACTTATAATTTAATATAACACATTTCTATACCTATTTTATTATGATTTATACCGAAATTTGGTAATTTTAAACATTTTTGTAAATTACTTAGTTACCTATGAAAATGTCACAATGGTTTAATAAATGAGAGTAACATTTTCACTTATAGAATTACCCTTATGTTTTATAATAAACTTAATTAAAAAAAAACATGTAAAAAATTTAACACGTTATAAATATTTAATTTATAATAAACATTTAACACCAATTCAAAAGTAAAAAAAGTATTGTTATAGGAAATTTTTGAAATAACCTTGAAATAGATATTCAGTTAAATTACTTTAAAAGTTTTGCAAATTTATTTCCACCGGTTTTTGAGTTATGGACATTTTGTAAAATTTTGGAAAACAAAACTAACCTCAAATCAAGATAATGTGTAAAAATTCTGAGAATTTTGTTCCCATTGGTTATTTTGAGTTATTGAATAACTTTTTTTTTCAAACAGACGTTAATAAGACCCCTTCAAAAAATTTTGTTTTCTCAAAACTTTGTTAATTTTTAAAAAAATGCTAAAACAGGTGTGTAGTTAATTTAGTTCAGGAAAAATTTGTATGGAAATTTTCAAATTATTTTTTCACTGGTTTTTGGTTTTGGGCATTTCATAAAATTTTGGGAAAATAAAATCGACTTCTCCAACATTTTTATTTTCTCAAAAACCCTGTACATTTTTTAAATAATACTAAAAAGGGTGCTTTTAGGATAATTTGTCTTAGAAATACGTGCAGAAATATTAAAAATTTGATTTTTACTGGTTTTTGAAATATGGATGTTTTATGAAATTTTTGGAAAAAATTGGGCCTTTCCAAAAACATTTTTTTCCCTATACCTTGTCGATTTTTTGAAAAACGCGGTAATTATACCAGAAATAAGTGTAAACAATTTTTTTCAACTGGCTTTTAAAATTTTGTTAAATTTTTGAAAAAAAAAATTTTCTTTCGATTTCTCCAAAAATACTTTTTTCTCGAAACCCTCTTAATTCTTTGAAAAACGCTGAAATAGGTGTCTGGTCAAATTAAAGATTCAACCTTTCCAAAAAATATTTTTACAGCTTCTTAAAAAAAATAGGGCCCAGTCAAATTATTCTGGGAACATGTATAGAAATTTTCAAATTTTAATTTCCACCGTTGTTTGAAATATGGGCATTTTGTGCAATTTTTGAAAAAAAAATCGACCTTTTCAGTAAATGTTTTTGTTTATATTATCAAAATTCTGTGAATTTTTAGGAAAACGCTGAACTAGGTATTTAGTTAAATTATTCTAGAAATGCTTGTAAATAATCATGATATTTTTTTCTGGCTTTTGTGATTGCCTATTTACTGAAATTGTGATAAAAAACTTTTTTCTCAAAATCCTGTACACTTTTAAAAAAAACCCTGAAAGAGGTATTTAATCAAATTGTTTCTGAAATATGTATACAAATTTTCAATATTTTATTGTTACTATTTTTTGAGTTGGGGTTGAATGGGTATTTTGGTAAATTTTCGAAAAAAAATGTTTTTTCTTAAAATACTGAAATATGTGTCCAATCAAATGATCCCAGGAATATGTTTAGAAATTTTCAGAATTTTATTTTTATTATTGGTTTTTGAAATATGGGTACTTCATTAAATTATTTCTCAAAATGTTGTTCATTTTTTGAAAAACGCTGAAATAGGTGCGATGTTAAATTATTTTAGGAATTTGTATAGAAATTACTAAAATTTACTGGTATTTGAGTCATGAACATTTTGTAAGTTTTTGAAACAGAAAATCGATTTCTTTATAAATTATTTTTTTCTCAGAACTCTCTTATTTCTTCATAAAACGCTAAAATGGGTATCTAGTCAAATTATCTTTGGAACTTTATTCGTACTGGTTTTTGAGATATGGGCCTTTTGTGAAATTTTAAAGAAAATCGACCCTCTCCATAAATTATATTTTTCTTAAAACCCTGTATATTTTTTGAAAAAAAGTAAAACAAAAACTATTATTTAATATACTAGTGTGAAATTTTTATAGCTTTTAATTAAAATTTTAGGACAATATTTATCTATTTCTAAAACGCGGCTACTTAGTATATAATATTAAGGTATTTTCATTATCCATTAGAATATAAAATAAAATATACGAAATATTTTAATTTATTTTTCGGCGACCTTGTATAATGCTGATTGCATCAGGCTATAGGAAGGTAATCAAGATGGTCTCTTAAAGTGATTATTAAAATGTGACCTTTTTAGGCACCTAAATAGCTGAGAAATAAACAATTGGTCATCCCTTGGTTTTTAACAAAAAGCACACAATTTTTTTTTTAACCGCTAAAGATGGATATGACTAAAAAAATACTTAAAATGAAAAATTTTTTATGAGAATTTTAAAGGAAACTAGATCTACACTAAAGAACCTATTATTTTCAACTTAAACAATATTTTTTTTACAACTTAATTGTTCATAATTTTTTCTTGTTATCTCAAGAAAAACACAAAATTGCTTACTACGCAGGCACCGTGTATAGCACAAAATAACAAGCTCATTATTTTAAAACTTAAATATTAACCATAGAAATATCAAATTATCGGCCAGGTCCAATTAGGTTATGCGTAAATTTAATTAAAACCTGGAATTAATAATTCAGCAATTCGTTTTTATAAAATAAAAAAAATAAAATCAGTGTGGATACAAAGGAGATTCTATTTTAATATGAAGTGTGAAATATTTAAAAAATACAAATAAAATCAAAATTGAAATTCGTTTTATAAATTTTGATTTTTGTTTGTCACACCTCACCTTTCTCATTCCCTTCGTTTATCAAAACATAAGGACTTAAATCGTTTATTTACCGCCGATTGAAACTCCCCATTTTTATACCTCCCTTTTCTCAATTTAGTCGGCGAGGGTGCAGACAATATTTTCCTGATTGTAACTTCTCCCCTTTCACTTATTCATTCACGTCACCTCGTCATTAAACATTTTCAATAAAATCAGCAACTTTTTTTGCCATTTCGCCTCGTTAAAAATTTAAACGGCCATCCTCGACCGCATGCTTTATGCAAAAACCTGACTGCACGATGATTGACCCGTTGATTTTCCAACATACTTCGCTCCCCTTTTTTACGTCCCTCGTAATGAAATTCCATGTATCCCGATTAGATGTTTAATTTAAGAATTTACGAGTTAATTTCTATTCAGGCCATGCTGCTAAATTAGTCAAAATTCTGGTAGCATTAACCCATATTAAATAGTAATTACGAGAAATTATTCTGAACGTCTGATAACATGGACCCCTTATTAAGTGAAGGTTGCCGGGAACAAGGCTTTGTCGGATACACTAATAACCTTATTAATCTGCTAAAGCAATAACTTCCGACCAACTCAACACCCTATCGTTGACAACGTTAGTTCTTCTGATTTAATCGCTTATTATTTGGGACATTTATGGGTTTGTCCCGATCAAATTGGATTATGTCTTCATTTATTAAATTTATTACTTCATAGATATATAATTAACATTTGGGAGGGACTGAAGAGTTAATGTTTTTATTGAACCCATTGAGCAAATTACACTTGATCCAGATTATTTACGACATGACTTAGAAAAAAAAAATGATTCCAGCTCAAAAGTCATTTGCGAAAGATTCTTCAGGTTTCTGGTAAATATTGGATTATTCAACTTTTAATTTTTTCTACTATAAAGAAAAAGATGTTAATTTTCATGACAATTTACTCAAGATACTTTCTTTACGATTTTTTGTCATACCCAAGAGATCTCAATTAACGGTAAAATGATATCTAGAATCATATATAAGCGGCTTTTTACTTTTATTCTACTCTATCGTATCTCATTTCTCCCATCAATGGTGTTTTTTTTGAGCTCCTAATTAAATCTTATAGCTCAGTTATACTTAAAGAGATCAAGGGTTTTTAAGGGACCATAAAATGCATATTAAAAGCATTAATTAACATAAAATTGCCATTCCAAAGGATTGTCATTGGTTCGAGATTATTTTACAAGATAACGCTGTTCCCATATAATACGTGACCGAATGAAACTTGTAATGCCTTAACTAATTGTCACAGCGAAATCTAATATCATCATTGATGGTTATAGATACACAAATCCCATAACATAACTTTATTGGTAAATAATGTCAAACGGCTGAGCCAAAATGCAAATATTAGTTTAGGTTTCGAATTTATGCCGTGGCATGGCGGATTCGGTAAAAATGTCGGCGGTCCGCAAATATTGCGCATGGGGGATGGATATTGCACAGGCACCGCGGGACTTTTTGATCAGATAATCGAATATTTTTGCCTAATTAAAAATAAAACATGTTTTGTGCAATGGCAGCGATTCGGCCCCTTTTTTTGAACGCACACAAAAGAAAAACAACACACAATTTATTTTCTCTTGTTTGGCATGGAAAAGCCAAACGGTCGCTTTAATCTTCAATTTCTTGCAATCGTGTGCACAATTTTTTTTTGATACAATGTTTTTTCTCAGTTTCAGGGCAATCAGATGCAATCTAATGCGAATTTTATCTACCGTGTAAGTCATTAAGGTTTATCGCTGAATGCCAATCTTAATTAGCAAAGTTTTATGTAAAAATATATGGATTTTCAACCACAAAATTTAAAAAAATATTCATTAATTTTAGTAGAATTCTTAAAGAAGTAAATATACAATACTTACAGACGTAGCAATATACTAGTTGAACCTGATAAATTTTTAAAAAAATATAACCTAACCCATATGTATAGGTCTAGGTATAGGTCAGTTAGAGAATGATTTCCTAATTCGGTTTTTTAATGTATCTTTTTAGGATGTGTCAATAAAACTTCAAGTTTTATTGACACATTTTTAGTTGGTGTAAACAAATCGATCGTAATGTTTTGTTTTATATGAACGAAAATTATTATTTCATTATATTCTTCCCTTTTTAACGGGCTTATCCTAAAATTCACTTGCTTCAGTTTCGTGCAATCGTGCACAAAATTTTTTTTTTAGTAATTATACGCTCTCATGAATTTTCAGCAGTTTATTGTTTTGCTCATAAAATTGAGTAAAATATTAATTTTCATAAAGATCGTTGAAAAGCTCATTAAAGTGCAAATAAATATTAATTATTGTCATATGTCTTTGATTTTTTTGAGTTGACTACTGATGGCATAGCTTAAAAAAAGGAAATTTGAGGAGAATTTAAAAAAAAATTAAAAAATTATCCAGTATTCTGTTACTGGGCGTCAGATTCGCAATATTTATACTGAAAATTTAGTACTATTTGGTATTAGGTAACTGATGCCTTAAAAAATTCCTGTAATTAATGAAAAAATGCTCATATCTTAAAAAAACAAGAATTTTTTTTTTAAATATGAAAAATGAACGTTAAAATCCTTTAAAAGCCTAAAAATAATTTGAAAAATGGAACATTTGTTAAGGAAATTGAAATATTGTTTATCCGCAGATATAATTTTGGCGCCCAACGTGAACCGGATTTATTGACTAATTATTTAACGGATAATTTTTTAATTAAACCAACGAGTATAATAATAAATCAGTTTATTTACAACAACTAGAAATCAAAACCCTGTTTTGTAATTACAAATTTAAAAAAAAATCATTGACTTTCATACAATTCCTAAAAAAGTAAATAAAATAGTAAATAAGTAGTAATATGCTACTAATCTCTACGTGATAATTTATTACAAAAAGATAACCTAGCTCATATGTAAAAAATAATTATTTTGTGTTTTGGTTGTCTTTTTTTGTAAAAATTCGTCGATTAAAACAAACCTACAGTTATATAAAAAAATCCCTCAGTGTTTTTATTCCTGGTAATCATAAGCAATATTTTTTCACCTTCAGAGAGATATTGGTCATGTCTTTTCAACATAAATTTATTATAAATTATTCTTGTTAACTGACCATTTCTTCTCAATATATAAAATTTCGTTTATATGCGAAAAATCATAGTTTCAGATCTATAATTCTTCAGTGTTATCACCCTTTACATTACATATTAAACTATTAAGAGTTTCTCTGCTTATTTGCTGTTACCACTTTCTAACATGCATTTTTAAAATTCTTTAACTTAATTTTTCGTGCATATTTTGGGAAACCAAGTTGTAAATTCAGTGTAATACTTACATTGTATAGGTCTATAGGCAATTTTTGACTCTGTAACTATCGTAAATCAAATATACCAGTAAAACAGAAAAGCTGATCAGAAGGAACTAGTCTATCTTTATCCAAAATTATTTTTAATAACCATTTCTGGGCTACCCCAATAAAACGCATTTGACAATTCTTTATTCCACTCCATCTACTAAGACCATAGGTTTAGCGCGGTTGTACTAAAACAAAATATAGCGTTTTTAGGAGTTTTAACTTCTCATTCTATTAGTCACCTTAGTAACATGTAAATCCCATTTTAAATGCTTGTTTAATGTAGTCCCTAAATATTTTATTGGGTTTCCTTCTGTTATTAAAATGTCTGAATATATCTCAAGTGGTCCCTTTTTTAGCATAAGATGTAAGTGTTAATATTTAGTTTTGGATGCGTGCAAAAACAGTTTGTTTTGGGGAATTAATTATTTTTTCATTGCGTTATTTATTTTATCTATTGAGTGTAAGTCATTCAGGTTTATCACTGGATGTCAATCTTTGTTAGAGAATTTTTAAGTACTAGCATTAAGACTCTATAGATTTTTAACCAATGAATATAATAATAAATCGTTTTTTTTTATAAGAACTAGAAATTTTGAAGAAAATTATTAACTTCAATACAATTAACAAGTAAAGAAAGAATAACCGCAGACGTAGCAATACACTACTTATATGTAATAATTTATTACAAAAAGATTACCTGGCTCATATGTAAAAAATTATTACTTAGTGCATTTCTTTGAAAAAAAAAATTATTAAGGCCATTTTATCTTAAGAGTTTTTTTTTGTATAAAATATTCTTTTAATAATAAAGAAAGCAACATTTATGCACAAAATTCTCAGTTTCTTTAATACTTCATTGTACACTTCAGAGCCCGTTAAATGTCGCAAAATTTTAAACAGTTAATCGCACGAAAACTCCACTTATTAAGGGTTGATCATGATATGCACCCTTTTAGAAATGGTACCTATAAGGAACTTTTATGCCTGTAACTTTCAGAAAATTCAGTTGTTTCAGTTTCCCTTCAATCATGCGCAGATCTTTTTTGATAATCATACGCAATTTTTTCTTTTTATTCAAAGCGATCTGGGTCAGGAATATTCAACATAAATTGATATACTTCTTAATTGAATATTCTTTCCGAATAGATCAATCTTCATTTATGTAAAAAAAATCGTAGTTTCAGATTTGCAATTCTTCAGTGTTATTACTCTATATATTATTTATTAAATTATCCAAAGTTATTTTTTATGCCTATTTGCTATATCCAGTTTAAAACATACGTTTTTTGACTTACATTTCTTTGACAAGTTATTAATTTTTATAAATGTAAAATTTATAGTATTGTGCAGGTTTATAATCAATTTTTAAGCGTATAATCGTAAATTAAATATACCAGTTAAAGTCAAAAGCCAATCATAATCGAAATATTTTAAATACCCATTTCTGGACTATCTCAATAGAACGCAAGTGACAATTCCTAACTGCACCATATTTAATAAGTCTATAAATGAGGTGCAGTTGTTCTAAAGTAAAATATATTTTTTTTACATATTTTAAATTCAAAAATGTCAATGAACTTCTCATTTTAAATGTTTATCTAATGTAAAGTCTAAATATTTTATTGTATTTGTTCCTGGTATTATAGTTCCTGGCAAATGAATCACCTGAGTAAAATATGGCAGTAATATCCCCATATCTGATTATCCAACTAAATAAATAGTAATGTTCCAAGTACAGAGCTTCAAGATACTACGCAAACTTATGATTGGTACCTTTTATTCTATTTATTATTATAGAATAATTAAGGAACTCAATAAATTACTTCAGCAATGTACTATTTCTTTAAGCCGTTGCTTTTAACTCCGCATATATGCACTTTATTTAAATGTCAAATCTGACTAAATAAAATTAAATAATAAATAAATTGATGTAATGAATGTGCCACAAAAAGTGAGACTGATTCGTCAATTTTTAGGACCTTAAAATTATATCATAATTTTTTCAAAGTTTATTCTGAGATGCCATGAGTATTAAAAAAAATCATAATTTTAGATTTTTTAAAAGAGACTGAAATAAAAAAAGCCAATATTACCCGAAATGAATTTTTACTAAACATTAAGTGCAAGATCAAAAACCACAAAAAAAAGGTCAAAAACTATCAATTCCAACCTCATTTAAATCAACCAAAATTTTCAGTATTTTTTCCCGATACGCCAATCAAATCAAAACTCTTTTTTACTCGATTTATTGGCCCTATTTGCGATTCAATGCGCTTTTTAATAGTTGCCTTAATTAAGCCGTAATAATAAACGGGTTGGCAACCGTTACCAATTGGCAAAGCATCATTGCAGCTCTGGCAATTGAAATGATATATGCCCTACATATTGGCTGCCACCTATGGGCAGATGTTTTTTAAATTAAATCTGGCAGCAATCCAAAAATCGAAATAATATTTTTGATAACATTGTAATAACACATTTAATTAGCATTTTTTCACAGTAAATATTTCCGGTGACGTTATGACTCTAACATTCATTATTAACATATTTTGGGAATGCAAACTGTGTATGTAAAACTGTATTGAATTTTATGTTTTTTTAATGGTTTGTCATGTTTGAAAAGTAGTAAAAATATTGTTGAAAATTGGTTAAAAAGCCAATGTATGATTATCCATAATGCTAAGTTTAAAGATGGTTTATCATATCTAAAAATATTGATTATATACACATCTACTTTATAAAATTTGACACTCGACTATCTAAATAAATAAAAACAAAAAATGGCAAAAGCTATCTATAGAGCGTTCGGAAGATATCGACAGTCAACTTTCCATTAGGCCGGTCAATATCAATATTTCGTGGAGATATATATACGAAATGGCCCTCCTATAAATCTTCACACCGATTTACCCCCATGTTTTTCTTTAAGGATTTCGCCACAATCACTCCACAGGTCTGAAAGTTCCTGATAGGAAAAGAAACGGGGATTTTATAACTGTTTCTGGTTTTTGACGTCCGATGTCCGACCCTCTTATAGGGTCGCATTATACATCTTCCTTTTTTTTTCTTAGTTTGGGGGAGTGAGGCCGAATGTGTAAGGCGGTAAACTACATCCGTTGACCATTTAAATCTTGAAAGGAGTTTTTGCGTTATGGCGGTTTGGCACGAACATTTTATTGTTTATTATAGGCCAGAAGGATCGTTTATTAAGTTCCAAAGGAAGAAAAAAATATATAAGAGTCGTTAATAAAACAGAAATATGTGAGTTGTAGGCTAACCCACACCCCTATTTCTTTGATGTAAAGATAGATTTTTAGTAAGGAGACTTAGTTCGCCAGATTGTTAAGGCTGAACCTCTTTTAAAGCTCCTAAATAAAAATTATTTATTGCTCGCTGTATCTTGATTTAATTATGATTAAAAAGTTATAGTTATATAATTTTGTTTCGCGCAATATATAAATAAATTGGTTTGTCGCCACTCAGCTATAAATAAACATAACTTTTTGTAATTTTCTTCTTTCGCTTCCTCCTTGCATTACCCCCTCAATTTTGTTGTTGGAATTGCCTATTTTTTTTCTTGTTCATTTGACTTATTGTTTATTTATCACATATTAATAAATAATTTTTTCTTTTTAGTTTCGTAATCTTCCTTGTATAAAGCAGTGTTCTTATACAAATATTTTGTACAAGAAATCATGTAATAGATAAAAACATTTTAATATCTTGCAGGTATACAGGGTGATTTTTAAAATAAACATCGCCCGTCAAACGGTCTGATAAGATAAATGGTCCAACAAGTATCCCATTCACAATTCCTGCCCACACATTAGCAGAAAAGCGGTGTTGAAAATTGGTTCTGCGAATTGCATGGGGATTATCAACAGACCAAACATGCGTATTTCGAAAATTGTTAATTCCGTTTCGGGTGAATGTTGCCTCGTCCATGGCTAAAATTTTGTTCGAAAAATGTTGATCATTTTCATGTTGTTGTAGGAACCATTCACAAAACTGAACTCTGCGGGGGAAGTCTTCAGGCAGTAGCGCTTGGACACGTTGAACGTGAAAGGGATTAAATTGATTCTCGCGCAATGTTGTCCATACTTTTGTTTGACTTAATCCGACCTGCCCTGCAACAAGTCGAGTACAATCGTTGGATCTTCTTCGATGAGATTTAAAATTTATTCTTCCCTATGAACATTTTCAGGTCTCCTTCCTCTTCCTGCATGCCCTTCACGATGTTCCCGTAAATCGCCAGTATCCCTAGCCCGTTGAATAAGATTTATGAAACTTGGGTGTAGGATGATTCCGCAAAGGAAAGCGGTCTGCGTATAATACCGAAGCAGCAGCAGCACTTTGAAGACACTCTCCATAAATAAGCAACATATCCACTTCAAGTTCATTGTTTTCATAACGATGTGCCATTTTTAGGATTTGTAAATTTAAAATTAACAACAATAAACCAAAAGTGTCTAAGACTAATTGATCGGTACAATGTTATGCGTGATCGATAATACAAAAATTCGAGCAAAAACTAAACATAAAAAGACCATGAAAAACAAACCCATATTCACTTTTTTTATTCTGTATGTCCCTTGTTTTTAAGTGTATCGAAAAAAGTTATATGAAAAAAATGTATATTTTACCGAGTTCTATACACAGTTAAAAAAATGTCAACTTAAAAATCACCCTGTATAATGTCATGTATAATATATTTTATTAAGGGTAGTCCCATATTTAGCTTTATTATTTATTATTATCCCATATTAGCTATATTTATTACAGAGTGAAATGTGACATACGAGGGCGGTTCAGTAAGTCTTTAGAAACCAAAAAGTTAATCTTTAAATCCAAAATTCAAAAATTATAAATTATTTGTATATTATTATTAAAAACGTTAATAAAATCGCAACAGTGTATTTTTTTGGCTGTTACTTTTAGACAGGTCAAAACGGAGTCCACCGAGTCCATGTAATAAATATTAAAAGTACTCAATAAAACCTTTTAAATGAGGTAACACAAGATTTCTATTTAATGCATTTATTCAAGATGGCGCTTATGTGTTATTTTGACATTTAGAACTGTCGTTTTTATGTCAAAATAAAATAGTGACGGATTTATTTTCGTACACTGATTTTTACCTATTCAAAAATCATAAAAATGTAAAACGTTAAAATAAAAAAAAAAACTTTTTTATTAGGCCGCCATTTTGAAACGAGTTAAGATATGGGTCTAATATTTCAGGGTTATAAAGTACTCATTGACACCTTTAAAATGAGGTACCACATGACCCCTTTTTCTATTTAAAATTTTTTCTCAAGATGTCGCCCAGCCGCCATCTTGGAATTTACAACTACCTATTTTACAGTGAAAAATAGTATCTATAGACCAATTTACTTATGCCAAGTTTCAAAAATTTTTTTTGACCCGTTCCAAAAATAAATGGGGGGGGGGGGGACTTCAAAGAAAAGCACTGTATATATATATATATATATATATATATACAGGGTGTCTCACGACGAATAGACGCGATCGATATTTCGGAAACTAATTTTTCAAAAATTTTGAAAATTTGGCAACATGGCACTGTCGAGGGGGGCTACACAACTAAAATATTTTGACAGTTGTGACGTTTCCGGTTATACCGGAAGTAGGTGTCAACTTCGTTATTTTAAATGGAACACCCTGTATATTTTTACTTTTTTGGCTTTTACGTGAAATTCTAAGTATATTTTGTGTATAATGTCCTATACCTAAGTGTAACCGTTTTTGACATATTTTTAATTTCATGTGAAAAACTATGTTTATAAGCCCTAACATAATTACCGATTACTTCCTTTTAGTAGCCTTTATTTATTGGTTAGTTTTGGTTTTATTTTAGAGGAAGGACCACTTTAAAAGACTATTTTAAAATTTGGCTAAAAAAAATATACAGGGTGGTCAAAAACTAGCATTAAAAATTAAAATGAAAAAATCATTAAAAGTCAATTTTTTTAAATGGAAACCCCCTATTTTTATAATTTTTTCATAAAGATAATTAAAAATAAGGTTAACTTTGTATAAGGTTATCTAGTCCAAAAATTGATAGTTTCCGAAATATTGGCAGTTTAAATTTGGCCTAATATTAAAAGCCGTATAATAACACGGCTCAAGGATTGTTGATTAGTTGGGCATGACGGTTGTCATAGTAACCGCTAGAAGTAGCGGCAGTAAGATGATGGATTATAACAGAAATGTACACTTTTTAATTAAATTACACTTTTACGAAGAAAACTTAAATAGCAAGTAACTTATAAATTTAATGCATATAATCCATTGTCTTACTGCCGCTTCTAGCGGTAACTATGACAACCGTCATGCCCAACTAATCAACAATCCTTGAGCCGTGTTATTATACGGCTTTTAATATTAGGCCAAATTTAAACTGCCAATATTTCGGAAACTATCAATTTTTGGACTAGATAACCTTATACAAAGTTAACCTTATTTTTAATTATCTTAATGAAAAAATTATAAAAATAGGGGGTTTCCATTTAAAAAAATTGACTTTTAATGATTTTTTTATTTTAATTTTTAATGCTAGTTTTTGACCACCCTGTATCTTTTTTTTAGCCAAATTTTAAAATAGTCTTTTAAAGTGGTCCTTCCTCTAAAATAAAACCAAAACTAACCAATAAATAAAAGCTACTAAAAGGGAGTAATCGGTAATTATGTTAGGGCTTATAAACATAGTTTTTCACATGAAATTAAAAATATGTCAAAAACGGTTACACTTAGGTATAGGACATTATACACAAAATATACTTAGAATTTCACGTAAAAGCCAAAAAAGTAAAAATATACAGGATGTTCCATTTAAAATAACGAAGTTGACACCTACTTCCGGTATAACCGGAAACGTCACAACTGTCAAAATATTTTAGTTGTGTAGCCCCCATCGACTGTGCTATGTTGCCAAATTTTCAAAATTTTTGAAAAATTAGTTTCCGAAATATCGATCGCGTCTATTCGTCGTGAGACACCCTGTATATATATATATATATAATTGGACACTATTAAATAATATGTACACAATTATAAAATACATCTACTTAATCTAAATGTTTGAAATGACAACCATTATTTTCTAAGCATTTTCACGCATTTTGGTTGCAATTTTTCAAAGAGAAATTTTACTGCACGCTTCTCTTAAAAATGACTTAGGTCCTTTCAATTTTTAGGCGTAGTTTGATAAACCTGGTTCCTAATAAGACCACATATGGACAAATCCATGGGTGTTATATCAGGCGATCTTGCGAGCCAATTTATAGGACCGTTATCACCAATTCAACAAATATTAACAAAACTGGTGCGAAAGCTTGATGAGGTCTGTCAAAAATATTATTTTTGTTTGGTAACCATGATAACTGAGACTTACTACAACTACTGTCACAGCCAACTAAATTGAACAGATAATATCAATATCATGATTTAAAACTAAATTTTTTTACATTAACATTAAGATTTCATGGGGTTTAACACAAATAACCACTAGTTTTTAATAAGCTTAAAAGTTTAATTAATTAAATTTTAAATAATGAGGAAAAGAATAAACAATTAAAAATAATTAAGTTTTTAGCAATTAAAAAAGTAAGATCTGCACTAAGGAAAAATTCCTGATGATGGTTATTAATACGTCGAAACGTTGGGAAACGTATGAATGAGATACATTATTTTAAAAGGAATAAAAATGCTTTCATAATAAGATATAAAAATTACAGGTCCGTATTTAAAAAAAAGAAGTTGATAGTCGTTGCCAAGATACCAAACGTCATAAAAAAATTAAAGATGAAGTTTAAAAGTTTTAATTAAAGGTAAGTTCCTAAAATCAATAGTTTTGGAAATAATAATTCAAATAAAATTTGGCTTTTTTTATAAATCACCCTGTAACTCACGAATTAAAATAAATTTTGCAACGCTGTAAGAGGATTTAAAATAAGCATCAAAATTGGCAACTTTTTTCTAATTTAACCGCCCTATAGTTTCGGAAATACCAATAATCACACATAGCAAATAGGACATCCTGTATATATATTATCTATATTTTTTTGAATATACGGCTTTATAGGTTGACACATGTAGAAATAAACTAATTTGAATTTGATAAATTTGTGAACATTCGATAATTATGATAAACTTATCGTAGAATATTTATGTCAAGTGGTCTAAACTCGTCAATATTTTCACTACTGGATTTTCGGGAAATTGTTTTTTGGTACAATTTACATTTAGTTACTATTCCATACTATTATCTTGACATCCCCTAAAACATGTTAAAAATTTAAACAGTTACAAATAAATAAAATTCTAAGACAATTGAATTTAATATTTACTTAAAATTCTCTGAAATCTCAGAGGTTGCTGTTAGAAAAGTATTAAGAAATTAAAACCCAAAAAATTTACTAGGGATGATAATATTCCCTCCAGTATATAATATTACGTTTATTAGTAACCAACATTTTCATTGATTTTAAGGCACTTTTTATATTTTTCGAATGCCTGGATGAGTGAAGAAAAATAATTTTAATGCCTGAAATAATTAAAAAACTAAAAAATATATTTAAGTCTTATATTTTTATTTTTTTTTAAACGTTCAGAAGTAAAAAAAAAGTAAAAAAAATCCTCAAAGAAATAAAAAACTAATCGTCAAATTTTCGACTAGTTTTCAATTTTATTTCAGACTTTCAAGGGCATTTTAAGTGTCTTTTAGGCACTTGAAGCGATTTCTTATAATTTAAGTGACATTTTATTGATTTTTAGGGATTTTTCATATTTGTCGAGTGCATTAAAAATTGTATTTATTACTATTATATATAAGTCCTAAACCTAATTAAATATGTGGTAATTAACAAGCCATTAATTCAGACTTTCATCTAACAAAATAGTGTCTGAATTCTGTTGAAGCCTAGGTATTGCCTAAAAATAACTATAGATTACATACAATTAAATATAGAAGCTACGTTGACTTTCTTGTAGCCTTAAGCTTGGTTCTCCAATAAGTCAATTAATAGTAAAGATGTAAAGATCTTAAAAGATCTATTCAAAAACATATAGCAATAAATTATCTTAAATTCCTTAGCCAATATCTTTGAATCAATAATTGTTTTCAATATATTTCATCAACAGCAGCATGTTTCTTTACTAGATAGATCCACAACTCTACTTTTGCATTTAAAATCAGCAGAAGAAACAATAAATAATAAACAGTAGTTTGATATAATCATGAATGACTGTCCGAAGGCGTTTGATAGAGTAACTCATAAAATATTAGTTGACAGATTAGATTTGCTCGGATTCTGAAAGCATGCAATTCAGTTTTTGTCTTACAAAGGGTTAAGGTGGGGCAATCTTTTTCTCATGAAATATCTGTAGGGTACCTACTGCCTTAGACTGTTACCTAGAACCTCATATTTGCTGATGATTTAAAGATATTTGGGTCTCAGTAAATGATTAGAGCAAGATTCATTGTGATTTGTAATTGGTTTGATACCAGAAAATTCAATTTGAATAATGATAAATTTTCTGCCTTCAGTAGGAAGGTAAACTATATTAATGCTTTTCATAATATTGCTTATGAAGAACTTGTCCGAAAATTTAATTGCAAAGACCAGGTGTCTACTTTGAGAATGGTCCTAAATTTAATGAAAATACTGTAAATAAAGTTTATCATACTACTACTTGATTTTGTTATAAGAAACACAAAGCCCTTTAAGGACATTAATAGTATTATCAAATTTTAGAATGTTCTTGAACGACCCAATCTTGAGTATGCTTCTGGTGTATGGTCACAACAAGCAGAAATAAATATAAATGTTTACTTTTGTATACTTTATTATCAATAACTTAAAAACAAGGGTCTATAGTTAATAAGTTATATTAAAATATTAGTTAATGTGTTAATAAAATGTTAGACAGCATTTACGCATAACTTCTTATTTTGTCTCACATCAATAATTAATCTGTATGCTTAGGATATTTTGCATACATATTTGCCTTTAATTTTAATTTCTGCTTTTGTTAGAGATTCTAACAAATAATTAATTACAAATAAATAAAACTATATTATCCTAAACTAAGTTAATTTTTATAAAAAAATATTATGAACATAAAAACAATTTATGACAATAATTATAAACAATATGAACCTACATTAAAATCAAATTAAGGCAAAATACATTATAATCAAACACATGAACTGGTAAACATATTTCTATCAGTTAGGCATGTACAATTTTCATCAAAACCAAATAACGAAATACCAGTAATTAAGTGACAAACAATTTGTTTGGTTAAAACTAAATACGTTTGCTCTAAATAAATAAATTCGCGTTGCTACAGATAAAAAGCAGCAAACGGATATTCAAAATGCTTTGACAAAAATACGAATTTAATATTTAATATTTTGTTTGTCCCCTCTCGAGAAAAATTATAAATAAATTCGTTTATGAAAATCCCGTGAAATATAAATGAGGCAAATTTTAAATATTACATGACAAATTTTATTGTTTATAATTCCGGTTCTGCACAATACATTGTTTTGAAAATTTAAAACTAGGCTATTACAAAAAAAGAGAAGAGGACTTGCAAGGATAAGGAAGATCAACTTTGAAAAATAATTTCGACATAAAAACTTAAATTTACGCATAATTTAAATTAATAATATTTACACGAAAAAAATTTTTTGTATATAATAAATAACTTATAATCAAAGCATAGGATTTATGTCAGTATTTTCATGTATTTCAATTAAACCCGCGATTTCTTCGTAAGTGTAAATGTGTCCGGGTTTTTCAGATCGCTACGAATCGTAATCATAAAAATCTACGAAACAAAGGGTGAAATTTATTGGCACGAACGTAATAGAATTTTCCGAACAAAGCGATAAATTTTAGATGATAACCGATTAAACTGCAAGAAAAACCATTGGCAACGATTGGGTGTTGACTTGCACGGAAATGATTGCGTTAAAGGCATAATAAGATTATTGCTGTTACACTAGACGTATTGTTTTCGATAACCATTATTTTTGCTTTCTTTTCAAACAACTTGTAACTGTCACTTTTTTTTAATCTATTGAGAGATAAATCCGCACAGCTTTCTTAAATTTAATTTAACAATTTTACGGATAATTTTTCATTAAAATATTATGCACCGTCGGTCCAAGGCAGTAATTCCAGAGGCACATTCTCATAAAAATGCTTTAGATTTATATTGGAGCTTATTGCCACGTCCCTTTTAAGTTTTGAAACACGTACATCGAATTTTAATTAGCGTCTCCTTTATTGGTTTATCGTATATTTGGTATGCGCATACGTGCTTGGATTAAAAAATCAAGATGGCGAAATTATTGTTCGCTGCTCTACCAGGACGTACCGGAAATTTTAATTTTTAACACCATAGTGTTTAGAGCTTAGGAAGGGTCAAATAATTTTATTTATTGCTATATATAATTTAAAGATTGCTTGCCTTACACTGTTTTTCTCCTACTAATTATTTAATAAATACAAAATTAATGAAAAGAGCGTCATAAGATTTGGTGTCAAATTCATTCAGCAAATGACGTTCAGTTCAAATCAATGAACGTTTTCAACTTTTTTTTTGGCATTCAGTTGCATTCTTTTAATATATTTAATCATTTTTATTATCTTTTCATACTTATTTTATATTTTAAAACATTTCTGTAAAATATGTCTTCTATAACTTAAATACAAAGTGCTTAAATGTACTTTTCTTTTATTAACTTTGCTAAATATAAAGGACATAGTCACTCTTGCCAGAGAAAGAAAGTGTCATAGATTAAGGACAGCAAATAGAACTGATTTTATTTCAGAAGAATTACCAACGTTTGGGCCTTTATTTACGCCATCTTCAGGGCTGGAGATGACACCTTACAGTTTACACTTAAATAAACAAAAATTAAGTGCTTCTCTAATAGCAGTGGCTTCAAATGTAAATATGCTGCAATGTTTATTGATTTGAATATGATATCTAATATCTAAGGGAGGAATATAAATTCCTGCTCCATTCCCTTCAGCATTTATATATACTTGTATTTTATCAGAATGATTTCATAATTCTAATTTAAGTATTTTTTTAAAATTAATTATCAGATACTCATTACATAAAATGTATTAACCTATTGTGCTTAAATAGTCAAATTGTGAATAATCAATAGAGCTAATTAACTCTATCTATTGGTCAGAGGTAGAGATTGTCGCCAATGTAAGAGCCTAAAATATAATTTTGCATAAAAATTTAGTATTAAAATATTTTTGTTTTTTAAGAAACTTGAAGCATAGGAAGCTGTGTCTAAATTCCAAGGGAGGTTCTAATGCTTTAACTAAAAGTGCTTTAACAGTTGTAGATAGTACCAAGGCTAGCACATAAGGCTTTATATTTAATTTTATCTTCATTTAGTAGTAAGCTATTTTACGTTACGAATTTTTGTATAAGACGGATAGATATTCTAATTTCATTTTGACAAAATGGCGGTTAATTAATTAAGTCTAAATTTTGATACGACATTAAAGAAGTTGAATTTTGTTACAAAGAGATGTATGACTAAGTATAATACTTTGGTATTAAATTGGCAGTGGAAGATGACACTCCAATGTCAATTAAAAAAAAATAACCACTGCCTAGATTATAATTGTAACCGTTATTGGATATACGCTGTTTTTTGAATAAAAATAGCCCAGAATGAATTAATTTGAGGCACTATCCTCTCCTATTAAATCTGGTGATATATAATCATTAGAACACTTAATATATGTTCTCTTAACTCTTAATTAATTTAATAAATTGAAAACATTCCCGTCTCGATTTTGATAATGCAGATTGTACAAATAAAAGTGAGCAGCCTCAGGTTAGTTATCAGCCAATATAAATTTCGGACTGCGAATTGGGCATATATGTTTAGAAAAAAAAATGATTAGTTTATTTGTTCCGGAATGTTTTCAATTAGACTTGTAATTTAAAGTAAATATTGCGGCATGGAACGTAATATCCTTTGTTTTGTTTGAAAACGAGCATAATAAATAACAAGATTATGTTTTGTTTTCATCCTAAATTTGCCGTTTTTAGGAGAGGTACAACTCTAAAATAATATTGTTTTACGTTTCGTTTGCGTCCTGTTGTATGTTTGCCTTTACTTTACGGCGTTGTTTAAATAGGATGATTCTACATATGTGCCTAATTAACAATTGTTATTAGAACAACGTGGTTCATTAAATAGCAATTATTTTTCAATGCTCCCGATGAGAAATATTGTTTTAGTAATGCATAATTTAAATCTACCTGATGCACTGATTATTATTTCTTCCTTATAAATAAATAATTTCTTCACAACCACAAACAGGCCGTCCCAATAATTATCTCCGAATGCTAGTGTATGTAATGGTAGAATAATAACCTGGAAAAAAATAGAAACGTAAAATACAAAATCTCGACACAGTGAAAATCGGTGAAAATGCCATGTAGACCAAACATAATAACCCCTAGTTTTTCGCCTGCGTTAATAAAGTCAGCATACGAGTGGAAAATATTGCCGACTGCTGAGGCATTTTCTTTTTATTAAAAAGATCGACATGGGAAGATAAAAACATCTGCGCCATTTAGTGTTAGAAGGGGAGCTTCGTCTGTAAATTTAGTATGTATGGGAATTTTCATAAAAATACAGGAATGATTAAAGCCATGTAAATGTGAGTTTCCATCATGGACTTTTCATTATTTTAAATTCATGATTGGGTACAAAAGAAAAATAACGTTACGGCTGTTGCCGTTACGTAGACACATATATGGTTTTAAAACGGTCAATTTCGTTTAAAAAAAAAGTATAAAACGGTTGAGCAGAACATGAATACGAAAAACCAATAACTTCGCGCCTCTAGGGATGTCCAATATTTTTGTTAGAATTAATGAACAGAGCATACGAGCGCAAAGTACGAGCGGCTGCTGAACATTTTGTTTTATTAAAAAGATAGAGAAGATTGACGTGGGTTAAAGTAAATACATTGATATTTTCAACAGCAACGAAGGTACGTACACAATATACCACTTATATTAAATTCTTAAGGTAAAAGGTTTTAAAATTATAATACCATTTTTCGCATTATTGTACCGAAACTTTTGTGAATTTCTTATATGAAACGCTACAAAAAATAATTTTGAATTTTCGGAAAGTTTTACAGCATCAGTTAATTCGTGTGCATCTAAATAGTAACGGAATGTTTGGAATTTTTAAAGTACTTTTTTTCATGCATTCAAAATGATCTGTGGATTCTTTATTAACATTTTAAAATATTTTATCTTTTTTTTGTGACACTCAAAAGTGTTTCTCCAAAAATCTTCTCTTCCAATTAATTTGTAATCTAAAAATTCACTTTACGAGTGCCGAATCTATGACAAAGCTCTAGATATCCTATTACGTACTCCTACATATTTTAATATCTTTAATGTATTGTCGCTTTATAGTATACATTTAATTTTTATTTAAAATATAAAACTTCTAAAATAATTTTTAAAAAGAAGCAGTTTAGTAAGAACTATAAAGTTTTAGTAGACATTATTTTGGCCCTCATGTTGGGCGCCAAATTTCCCCACAAAAAAATAAAAATAATAGTTTTGTATATTTTTTATGCAAAATCTATATTTAATGTTTATTTTGCATCTAAATAATAATAATAATAATAAGACGTTTATTAGCCACCAATACAAAAAAAAAGCATAATTACAGAAGGTAATATGATTATATACATGGAATTGAATATTAGAATATTAAACAAAGAGAGCATATTAAAAACAATAGGTTATATAAAGAATTTAGTTAACACAAGTAAGGCAATTAATAAGCCATGCATTCAGACTTCCAGAAAAGAAGGAAACAACTTCCTGGATTCTGTTAAGGCTTACAATAGAAGAAGTGAGAGAAAAAAAAACAATTCTTATAGACAATCTAAAAAAAAACAAATAGGTAGGCATATACTTATGAGGGGAAAAACAGTTACGTAATATTTTAATTTTTTTAAGTACTTGATTTCTTATTTAAGTCCTATTATGAGACTTTTGTGTACTCGATAACGAACTTTTCTATGCTTTGATTACACTAAGATTTTTTTTTCTATAAAAAATTTAAAGGAACTGCAACGAAATTTTCAACGTTTTTCCAGTGACACTTAAAAGTGTGCCTTTAAACATGATTTTTTCTTTTTAAAATAATAAATATATAAAGGATAAAGAATAGGCATGAAAATAAGGAATTGCTCTATTAAAGGTCTCTATCTGTAATATATTTACTTGTAATATTAATTTTTTGGATTATTTTTAGATAAACTTATAACAACTCTAAATAAATTTCCTACGTTTTTCCGTTTTTTTTTATAAATAATTTATTGGCCAAAAATATTCCACTAGCACTCAAAAGTGTCATTCACCAACAACTTCTGTTCCAATTAATTTATAACTGAAAAAGTTACCTTACAAGTGCCTATTTTATGACAAAGTTTTAGATATCCTGTTACGTACTACTACATATTTTAATGCCATTAATGTATTGTCGCTTTATAGTAAACATTTTGTTTTTAATTTAAATGTAGAACTTACGCAACTCAAAACGCAAAAAGAAAGAATTTAGTAAAAACTATAATTTTTCAGTAGACACTATCTTGCCCCTCATGTTGGGCGCCAATTACCCTCACAAAAAATAAAAATAATACTTTTGCATATTTCTTATATGAAATAAAATTTGGTTTTTAATTTTCGTAAAATTGTTTAGTATCATTTTACATCTAAAAAGTGACGTATTTTTTTTTAGTACTTGATATTTTATTCTCTAAATAGTTTACTTAATGACAAACTTGTCTATTATTTCTAACCAAAGCATTTAGGTTTAGTTAAATTAGGATTTTTTTATATTAGTATGAAGATGATCTCAATGTTTTACCAGTGGTACTCAAAAGTGTGCATTTAAAGTTGATTTTCTGTTTCAAAATAATAAAAATAAAGTGGATTCAGAATGGCTACAAAAACAAAGCATTGCTCTCTCAAAGGTCTGTATCTGGATTATTTTTAAACAAACGTATAGGAATTGCAAAAAAATTTCTACGATTTTCCAATGACACTCAAAGGTATGCATTTAAAGTTGAATTACCGTGGTAAAATTTTTCCATATTATTATTTATTTTACTAAAAAATGCAATTTTTAGACTTTTTTACTAAATTTCAAAAATGATTTTCCAATGACACTCAAAAGTATGCTTCTGTATCAACTTAAAATATACTTTACAAGTACAAGTGCCTATTGTATGACAAAGGTTTAGATATTCTATTACGTACCTCTATATTTTAATACATTTAACTTATTGTCGCTTTATAATATACGTGTTATTTTTAATTGAAATTTAAAACTTACGCCACCCTTAAAACAATTTTTAAGAAAAAGCAATTTCATAAAAACTATAATTTTTCACTAGAAATTATATTACTCCTCATGTTGGGCGCCAAATCATCGCACTAAAAAAATAAAAACAATACATTTGTGTATTTTTTACACGAAACGCTACAAAAATAACGTGGTTATCTAAAACCTCTTTCTTTATGAACAAAAAAAAATAATGAGTCAAAAGATTATCCAGTGGCACTCAAAACTGTCAAACATCCTGTCTGCTCCAATTAATTTACAACCTGAAAATGTACTTTTCAAGAGATTATTCAATGATAAAGCTCTAGATATTCTATTACGTACTCCTACATATTTTAATATCTTTAATCTATTTGTCGCCATATAGAATAAAATTTATTTTTGATTAAAATGTAAAACATATCTACTTCTTAAAATAATTAAAAAAAAAAGCAATTTAGTAAAAACCATAAATTTTCAGTACACATTATCTGATCCCTCATGTTGGGCGCCAAACTACCCCACTAAAAAAATAATTCTTCTGTATATATGAAACAGAGCTTTATTAAGTAATTTATTAACTAGATCTAAAAACTGTTTAGAAATCCAAGAACAGCATCCAGACAGCTGCCAGTGCAACCGACTGAGCAATTAATTATTAAAATGTAAAATAACGGGTCCCGCCATTAGAGGGACCCGCTCTATCAGAGTAAAATTTTTAATTAAAACATAAAACATGCAAACGCATGGCGCAGTGTGTATGTGTACGGATATAGCCTTGCAATTTACCATAAAAATGGCAGGTTCGTGTGTTCAAAGTTCATAATGTATCAGGAAAACCGTAATTTTTTAATTATTTATAAGGAAAGTCACGCGCCGTTGACATAATTTTTACTTAATAACGATTAAGCGAATTAAAAATTTATGTTTTGCTTGGACCTTGCAAAGTTTGTGCGCCATAGCTATATTACGTTAAAATAAAACCTATCCTAATTCGA
This sequence comes from Anthonomus grandis grandis, assembly GCF_022605725.1. NCBI lineage: Eukaryota > Metazoa > Arthropoda > Insecta > Coleoptera > Curculionidae > Anthonomus > Anthonomus grandis. Next base: position 22,971,616 of record NC_065567.1, read on the forward strand.
TTTTCCTTTAATTGTAGTAGAAAAGTTGTCACACTTTTTAGTAAAAATATATGCGCCTAGATTAAGCTTTTAACATGTTAATTATTTTATTATTTATTTTTTTCATATCTATAGTAATTTTCAACTTAAGACCCTTGCAAGGTTATTTTTTAATTAAAATACCCTGCTCGGATTTTGATTATATTACGTCGGAAAAAATACTCGCTCATACGCCATGGGGGTAGAACATGTATGCTGATCAATAAAGAGAATACTGCCCCTAGCAAACAATCGAGATACCTGTTAATTAACCTAGAATAATGACAAAAAAGCGAGGGCGATTCGAAAATACACGGCAGACCCCGACTAACCACCAAATATAAGGGAGGGTTCCCTTCTACTGTTATCCCCGTGTCCTATTGCCTCTCGCCTATCTATGTTTGCTCAGCTTGGACCGCAAATTCCGACAGATCGTTTGCATAACGACGCAGACATGTAAAAACACTGATATTTTCTAAGGCCTACTGAATTTATCTAGGTAAATTATAACTAAATAGATTTTATTTTAAGCAGAACAGGAATTACCATTATGTGCAGCATATAAAGAGAAAATAGTCTTGCAAATTTGCTTGTCAACAAAATTTACAGTTTCTCATTTAAACATAGCATCCTTTACAGTTGATTTTATTTAATTTAGGGTGCCTGTTCTACATAAGGATTATGATGTAAACCACATATATCAAAGGCACTCAAATTGAAAATTATAATTTTTATAGATGGGATATATATCTATCTCATAGGATATATATATAAATCATACAAATTTGACCGTTTACTAATGTCATAGGAACTTGTTTGAAATATTGTGAGCGCCGATGGTGATACGTAGATGACAAGATTTATTTAAAGTGAATTATTCGGTATATTTTATTTTTGTATACTCTATTCAGGTATATGTACGGGCTTGACTTTGTCCATAGATATAAGTAATATTAGAAAAAAACTCTCTGCATAACCAGAACTGCTATTTTGGAGATATTTTAGTAAAAATACTTTTTTTGGTATTAGCACACTGTCATCATTTTCTTATAAAAATAGTTCTTTATATTATATAGACTTATTTGATTTTTACTGAAATCGGTATACAGGAATGTTAAAGAAAGAAAAAAATAAACAAATTTTTTATCAAAATAGAACAAGGAAATATATTCAAATGAATAGGAATTTAATTCGATGAGATAACTCATCATCATTGGACTAAATTCTTAGTTTTGCTGATTACTACTTTATTATGTATTACCAGACTTGGAGTGAATAAATTGATTTCACTTTGTATTGTAAACACTTGCTCTAGTGTTGCTTGAACAATCGCTAGAATTTTTTGGGTTTTTATAAATTGTTGTGAAATTAATTTTAATTAAAATTAAAGGTATTACGTATAGAGCACAATTTATCTCACCATCTAGGTTTTCGCACTGAACGATATAAAAAACATTATAACTTTGTGAGAAAATAAGGAAAAACTTTTAGGAGGCTTTTCTCAATTTTCTGGAAAACTATTTGACCCAAAAAAACTATTTTTCTATTGCATTTAATGCGCATTAAAATTCCTAACAACTTTTGTTTTAACAATTTTTTTTCAACCAATATTTTTCCAGGGAAAAAATAAAAACCTAAATTGTGAACATTTTCTCTCTGGATTTTTTGAGGAAGACTTTTTTGGGAAAATTGGGTATAACTTTTTTTCGCAATATTTTTCAAAAATCTTTTAAAAAACTTTTTTAGGGCTTTTTGTGTAATTAATCAATTTATAAAAGAAAGAAAAAATTCTCAAAATAAATTTTTTTTCTAATGTTTCACTCAAAAATGTATTTAATTTTTTGAAAATCTTCCATAACTCTTTTATTTTTTGAGTTACGACTAAATATTACTCTGTATGATTTGTTCTACTTTTGATTTGAATTCCAATGCTGAAAGAAAATTTTCCATATTCCCAACAGTTTTTGAGAAAATAAGGAAAAACTTTTAAAAGATTTTTCCCAATTTTCTCGAAAGCTATTGGACGTAAAAACTATTTTTTTATTGCATCTAATGCGCATTGATATTCTAAACAACTTTTGTTTCAACAATTTTTTTTTATCCAACCTATCGTTTCCTAGAAAAAATAGATAAAAACCAAAATTATGAACATTTTCCTATGCATACATACTCATTTTTTGAGGATAAGTTTTTTGAGAAAATTGGGTTTAACTTTTTTCTGGTATACTTTTCAAAGATCTATTATAAAACCGTTTTGGAAGCTGTTTAAGTGAATAATCAATTTATAAATAAAATTAAGATTCCAATGCTAAAACAAAATTTTTCATATTCCCAATAGTTTTTGAGAAAATGAGGAAAAAGTTTTAAGAGGTTTTTCCCAATTTTCTACACAACTATTGGACTTAAGAACTATTTATTTATTGCATCTAATGCGCATCAGAATTTCAATTAGCTCTTATTTAAAATTTTTTTTTTCTCCAACCAATAGTTTTCTAGAAAAAAAATTAAAATCAAAATCATGAACATTTTCCTGTGCATAACCCTTTGGAATTTTTGAGGAAGACTTTTTTGTGGTACAATTATTAAAAATTTTTTTGAAACTTTTTGAGCGATTAATCAATTAAAAAAAAATACATTTCAAATTTTTTTTTATATTTTATCTAAAAGTTTCTATTCAATTTTTTTAAAAATCCCTTCATAACTTCTTTGTTCTAAGGTTAACGACTAAATGTTATCTTTTATCATTTCCCCTATTTTTGACTAGAATTTTAATGTTAAGAAAATTTTCCCTATTCCCAATAGTTTTTGGTTCCCAAAGGTTTTTTCTAAATGATATTTTTGCCTCTTTGACTATGAATTTTGGCAATTTTGTCCATGGCATTTTCGTTTGCAAAATTGGGCTGGAAATCCTGGAATTTTTAGAGAAATTTTCAATGTTTAGTTCTCTAAAAAAAAATCTTATGCCTAAAAAAATGCAGATATTCAAAAAGAACATAAACACCACCTCTCTGTATTGTGAATGTTTATAATAAAAATAAAATATCAAGCAATTTAAAAACAATCGGTTAAAATAATTGAATTTTATTGACTATAACATATATAATTGACAGATATAATATAAAAACATGGGAATTTAGAATTTTATATTAAGCTTATGGTTTTTGCTTGTTCTTTCACCCTTTTATCTGGGCATTTTATCAACCACTTGGATATAATTGAGTTGTAATCGTAGTATTCTGGTTGTATATCATAATTCCAAGGCATGTGATACCATAGATCAGATTTATTCAGAATTACCATATGAATCGCCAGCAAAGGGCGATGGAAACCAATAATATCATCATGACGTTCTACGTGCATTCAAAAATCTACAGGGAATTTACGTATCCTACATAATCTAGATCTAGACTTTTTCTTAATAAAATTATTTAAGAATTATTCATGATATTCTTCGTAGATAACAGCAAGTCATAAACTGGTTGGTAAATATGAAACAGAGACGTTTCGTTCATAGATGTGTATTGTATCATAAAATAATAAAGTTAAAGTCTCCTCAATATTTGTTTCAAAAAATCACATTCAGGACAGATGTTAATATCGTTAATAAGCGATTCTTTTTAAATTTGTTAGTACTTCTTTTTTTTTTGTTCCTTCTTTCAGCTGTAAAAATTATGTTCAACTGCACTTTTGCCTTTTCACTGTAAACTTGAAAAAAGATTATTACTATTATTGTTATTAAGTAGTTTCAATGCATAACTTTAGTGTATCTGACGCCTTTATTTGTTAAGTTTCCAGGTAGCGAGCGTAAACTTCACGTAGATATTTTCTGCTGTCCGTGTTTTATATTAATTTATTTATAAGCAGCCTGATTTGAAAATTTACTGTGCCGGGGTCCAGTCAGGCTTGCCATTAAATAAATAATGAACGAGCCCGCATTGAGTGCCAAAGGCGAGAGAATCCTGACCGCCATTCACAGCCCGAACCAGATGGAACAAAGCTGCTGATATAAAGTGGTTATATAGGGAGAATATAATTGTATTACCTCATAACAGGCCATACTTTTTTTAAAATTTGCTTATGGATTTTAAAGAATGGTAGAGTTTTTGGCTTTTTACAAAATTTAGTGAAAGATCACAGCACCCTAAATCCCTCCTGTAATGACGTCGATATTTCAACTGTCTATTATCCGTCTAGTTACAAATCAATTTCACAAATAAATCTCCGAAATCCAACGCGGTTTACTAGTTAAGCTTTTCATGCGAGCTTCGGTATTTATTCGGGCTTTTCTGTTACCCCTGAACAAGAAAATCATTTTTTTCTTTTGTGTTACGTTAAATGTGAAATTCCGAGTATTCAGGATTAATTTTAAAAAATTAACTTTTATTTAGGACATTCCACATGTGCATATTTAAATTTTAATTATTAAATTAGTAAAGTTGATTTGGCGATGGTATATCTATTTTATTCGCAATCCAATTTGTAAATATTTTTCTAAGGAAAAAACTTATATTATACAAGGTGTCTATTTGAAAACGTACTACTGACTACATTTCAATCCTTATAGAAAATCTAAAAATATGCAAAAAAAACCCTTAGCGGTGGAGGAAACAATCCCTAAAATGTTAAATTCTTTAATTTTATCTCTTTTTTTTAAATTTAAACTAGATTACAATAAAAAGCAATGAGAACTAAATCCAATTAATGCATTGCGCTAAGTTTCCAGTATAGGTACTTTGAGAAATGAGTTATTTTGTCAGTAAAAACTAAACGCAAAATATTTAATTAGTATCTTTCAGGCATGCATTTTGAATTTTTTTTTAAGAAAAATTATCATACGTTAAACAATATTACAGTAATTCAAATGGAGTAATGCTAATGAGTTTCACAAACTAAGCCTAGTTCGTATATCAGTGCATATATAATAATCTTAATAGTGAAGAAATAGTCCATACTTGCAGTGGAGTCGTAGATTAAGTTAGATGAAAATTGTGCTACTTATTTATAAAACATGATTGAGATTTTTTTAAAATTCCCAACAGGTTTTCATTCCGTGTCAAAAACCCTGTATTTATTATTATTGTTTTTTTTGTTTTTATTATTTTAAATTTTATTGGTTTACATTCTGTGGTTGACACATTTCCTAAAGTTTAAGATTCCGTATTCTATTTTTTTACTTTTTCCTAATCTAATCTTGATCATATTATAAAGAAATAACAATCAATCCCATTTAAGTTATGCACTAATTTTAATTTGAAGCTTAACCAGATCTTGTTCCATCTAAATTATTTAAAATATTTAATTTTTCATAGGTTATTTGATCCACTATGGCAATATTTGCAGTCCAAATCCTACAAGAAACTTGAAACCAAGATTCAACCAAAATTCTCTAAAATAGACCTGTTTTAAATTTTCCTAATCTAATATAAATCACATTGAGTCCAATTAAGTTATGCATTTGATTTAATTGGAAGCCTCACAAGATCTGTTTTCTATCTGGGGCGATTTTTTTGGCTTATTTTCAATTAGGTTACATAAAACCTTTAGCGAAGTTGGAGAAAACCCCTAAGATCTTAAAAGCCACTATACCTCTATTTATTTCTCCTAAAAATTACAGAAAAAAATAAACAAAAACCAAATTTAATTAAGTTATGTATAAAAAATACTACTTCATATATGTAGTAAGCTAAAACCTGAAATTTCGCATGCTGGATCTTTTTCTAATCTAATCTTGATCACATTAAAAAGAAAAGCACTCAAATCCAGTAAAGTTATGCATAGGTTTTAATAGGATGCCTCACAAGATGTATTTTCGGTATTAATTATGTAAAAATTACATATATTTCTTATATGGTGGTACTTGATTCTTTAAGGCAATAATGGCATTACAATCCTACAAGAAATTATAAATTGAGGAAAGTTTTAAGAGTGGTTCTTTATGTTTGCATTTCAAATGCTACAAGAAATATATTTTGCCTAATAAAATTACACTAACCCCCTGGGGCGATGACGACCCCTAAAATCTAAAATTCTACATAATAAAACTTGATTTAATTTTTCCTAATATGATATATATCTCATGACAACCAAATCATTGGTTTTATTAAGATCTAAAAAAGTTAGGCTTGCGATTTAATTAAAAGTCTAACAAAATCGATTTTGTGCATGAATTAAAGTAAAAATTATGTTTTGCATACGGTATTTTATCCACTTTGGCAATAATTGCATTACAATCCTTTGAAAAACTTGAACCTGAAGAAAATTTAAAAAAAGCCAATTGTTATCCAGTTTTCATTTGAATTATATAAACCCCTTAGCAAGGGCTTAGACACAAAATCTGAAACTCCGCCTACTGAACCTTTTTTTAAATTTTTATACATCTAATTTAGAACTCATAAAAAAGACACGACAACCACATCCTATTAAGTTATGCATTCATTTTAATTATAGAGTTCTAACAAGGCCTGTTTTCGGCTTGAATTATTTTAAAATGATTTTTTTTTGTACGTTATTTGATTCACTACCTACGGCACAATTAAAAGTGCAGATTGTGAATAAAAACATGGTTAAATCCAAAAAAAATGTAACTCAAATTGAATTAATATAGAACTACTTACCAGTTAAAAACAATTTCGCTATTCGAAAGGGCCGATTAGTAGAGAGGAAACTCTGTTTCGTTATTTGATTGCGTCGTTTTTCTCCTAAACTACCGCGGCATTGCAATTGTTTCCGTTTTTATTGTTAATATTCAAGCTAAGAGCAGCAATAGAATAGCAGCGAAAACTGAAAATAGCTCTAAATTGCTAAACTCACGCATCGGTGCTCTTTTACGGCTAGGTAATGCGACAAAGATTTTCTGTTTTATGTTTAAAATAGCCGAAATAACTGGGCTTTTGTCGCAAAATTATATAGAAAGTTTTGTTATAATTTGTTCCTTGTCTTGCAAAAATGTTCACTTACGCTAAAATGAAAATCACCATGGAGATGGGTTTTTTTTTGCGACCAATAGAGCAAAAGGTGTAATACAATTAAGTAATAGCGACATAAAACTCTATGTTGTATCCTTAACCATTGTGTTTCAATACAATTAAGCGTCTGAACCGGAAAAACTCGGCCATTTGAAATGCCGATCAAAAGATAAGCGATTTTCCTCTTTTTATTATGTTTTTCTTTTCTGGTCTGCCTTCAGGGTTTGCTCTTTTATTTTTATTCTCAAACCTTAGGTCAATAATAAGCTATTTCAAAAACGTATAAGCTTACTTAAATCCCCTATAATTATTTAAAATACTGTTATATTTTAGTGGAAGTTGCTTTAGGAATATTTTTTCTCCACTTTTATCATAAACGACATTTCGGTTCCAAGTATCATTAATTTATAGGCATTTTTTGTTCTATCCGAGTGAATAAAAAAAAGAAAACATTGTTTAGCTTGTCAAGTATGTAACTCAATTTCCCTGCATCATTTTTAATGCCAGTGTGTATAACTATAAAATCAACTCAAAATATAAAAACCTTTGTTTTATTCCATTATAAATTCTTTTTAAAAATATAAAACTTTAACTTGTTTTACAACTAAAGTTTTATTAGTGGGATACTTTCTTTGTCATGCTGTTACTGAAAACATTATTTTTAAATTTTTTTCATTAGTGATGAGGGAAGGGACTAACTAATACATTTTAATGTCTTTGGATTTATGAAATATTATTTAAATGGTAACAAATATATTAACTTTTGGTCATATGAAGTGTTTTAAGTGGTTTTTACTATTGTAAAACAAGGTTTTTTAATGATAACTCAGATAACCTTACAGATATCTTTATGGAATTTGATACAGGTCATCTAAGTATCAAAATGTACTCTCTGACATACACAAATATTTATTTTGTTTACCAGTGGTCTCTATATAAGTTTTACATTGATTTATTTTGAATATTACTCTACTATTTTCCCTTAAATAATAAAAAAAAAATATTTTTAAAATCTTCGTTAATTTTTGAGCGGTTTTAATTTGCTGATTTTTTTGCTGCAATTTTTATGAGTTTTACTTGAAAAAAAATATTTTACTTCAGGATCAATTCCGTCGATGGCATATGGAGTAAAATCCCTAAAATCAGTTATACTGCAGCAATTTTCCTGAATTGTCTGGAATAAAAAAAATAAAAATTTCTTTCGGATAACTTAAGTCATTTTTACGTGCCTTATGCTCCTGGACTAAGCAATTAATTTCACTCAGTATTGATTAATCGATCAAATAATAATTTATAAGATTTATATTAAAAGCTTCAGTATAAAGGAGATTTATAGTTATGTATGGCCTTGCAGGCATACGGTTTTATATAAAAATTTTTGTTTTAAAATTTTTGAGAAATATAGTGCTTATGTCTATAAATAATTAATTTATAAATTTGATAAATAGTAATTTTTGTATCATATCCTCAAAATGTAAAAAAAGCAAAATACATACCATGGACAGTGTTGTTGTATGACAAAAACAAATTCTATCAGGATCCTTTTAAGGAAATAAATTATAAACTTACTTTACAATTGGCTTTAATTCTACCCCTACCCTTGTTAATTTGTTGATAACAGTGAAATTAACATTGTTAGTATCGAGCGTTTAATTCTCAAAATAGGACTCAATATATTATACTTAAATCTCTAAAATATTGTCTTACATAATTGACCCATTAAACCTTTTTTTGATAGCGTGTGGGGCTGTAAAATCTCTTTCACATTCTCTAAAAATCAATGAAAAAGTGCACTATTAACAATTTATTTTTTTGCAGGGCCTAAATGCATTAACTTAAAAGCTTAAAAGCAAATTTGATGAATTTAATGTCAAAAACACTAACGAATTCAATTAAAAAATGTAAAAAATAAACTTAAATTACATACATTATCACTCTTAGCCTCTTCAAAAATTAAATTAATACACTTGCACTATTTCATAATTTTTTAGAGTTTGTGATCGAGATTCACAGCCTTTACGCTGTTGAAAATTGATTTAATGGGTCAATAATTTTAAATTTCGCGCCATTCTAAAATTTTGAATAGTGTGACAAATGTCAATTATTTTAGTTCGGTTAGACCGCATCCGCGATGCTGTAATCGAGTTTGGGTAAAGATGGTGCCTACTTGTTACTATGGGATTGAACCCTCTTATACTTTTAATTACTCTATGTAACACAGCAAAGTGAGGTCTACTGACTCCCGGTTCAAAAAATAAAAACGAAAAATTCCGCCGCCTGCAAGTGATCGAGTGTAAAGACTAGCTATGTAAATCATTTGTCAATTTTTTAAATGCCGCCCTTGTGTAAATAAAATCTTCTGTTAAAAAAACTAAATTTCTACTTACTTGCAATAAAAAATGGCACAACTACTGCAATTTTTATAGCGATACGCCTTGCCTTTGGAATAGGAATAGGGTTGGAATAAAACAGGGTTTTTTTACGTTTTACTCGAAAACCTTAAGGTTATGTGAGAAAAGTATAGATATAAGAACTATAAATTTTTTTATCACCTATAATTTTCTTAAAAGCATTTTTTTTCTCAGTCAATTTTTCTCTGCAAAAAAAACTGTTTTTCGATAATCTTACCCTTAGCCCCCCACCCACCCCACATAACTTACCAGGAAGAAATTATTTCAAAAATAATTGTTTTCCAAAAAAATTCACATGAATAACCGCTGATTTCGTCGTTAATATCTAATCTAATAACACACTTTATTTATAAATTCTATATAAGTATATTAAAAAATATTTAATACAAAAACAGTGCTATTAGATTGGATATCATGGACGAAAACAGGTGATTTTTCATAAGAATTTTTTACTGAGCAAACCTGGTGGGTGGGTGGGGGGCTAAGGGTTGTGTTGATGAAAAACAATATTTTTGCAGAAAATGTATATTCAATATTTTTTAAATAACACTGTTTATTTAAATTTGATATAATTTTATTTATAAATATTTAGTATAAAAACAGCGTTATTAGATTGGATAATACGGACGAAGAAGAGAGATTTTTCTGAAGAATTTCATCAAATATTTGAGGTGTAGTAATCGAGTTTAAAAATTAGATATGTATAAAATTTTCTTCCGTTTGTAAACAGAATCCTAAGCGTATATATAATACGTACATTCTTTAGTTTAACAAATATACCTTGACCATATACGGTTGATAAATATACCAAAACCAAAAATTTACTAAAAAATCATTAAATAAATATATATTTAACCATAATAATATATGATGTATTGCTTGGGATGCATTTTTTGAAAATGTCTAAATAATTAATTTTTTGGCCTCGAACTCTTACTCCACTAATATACAACTGAACAATTAGTATTTTTGTATTATTCATTTTTTATTACGAAATAATAGTCACAGTTTAAGTCATAACCGCTTTATTGTGAAATGACACTCGATGAAATGACATTGACAATGACGTTTCATCATCCAAATTTTTAATTCTATAGAATGTTAAATGTACAAATTTCGATAGTGGATACGCCAAAAATGGTTGTATTTAGGTATATGATTTTATACATAAGTTGTATCTAGAATTTTACGAAGAATCGAAGGTTAAATAAATATATAGAGTGTTCTATTTGAAAAAATAAAGTTCGTTATTATAACACCTTTTTCAGATACACTTTATACTAATTTTTTACAGAGAAAAATGCGCAAGAAAAAATCGAAATCGACGGGTTCGAGCGTTTTTAAGAAGCATAAAGAATTGTTGAGAAAATTGCAATAATCCACTCTTTCTAGACACCGTGTAAATACATAGAGTGTTTTATTTAAAATAAAAAAATACAGATTTTTCTCATTACATGCCAACGTTGTCAAATATCCAAATGCTTACTTTTCGAGAAATCGATGGTCGCAATTCTATTTTAATTAGATTCAATGCTTCGGTTATTTAGCATGAGAAATAAATAATTTAAACTAAATTTTGGACATGAATCTAATTAATCCTGCATTCTAGTTGCTTAATCACGTGACAGGTGTTCGTGTCCAACTATAGGGGGACGCCGACGTCCCAATTTCCCAACAAACTCCCAAACAATAAAGTAAATCCGCAATTACCGTCCGTTGTTTTATAAAGTTTTAACATCGTTTTCGAAGCACGTCGCAATTACTTGTTCAATTGGAGGAGAAAAAAAATCGACCATTTAGTGGAACCAATCGCCACCAGGAAGCGGCGTATTTCTTTTTAAATTACGACGATCTTCCAGTTATATCTCGGATTTATTGTTAATATTCAAGAAGGGAGTGAGAAACTTACTTAGAGCAGTACAAAACTATCCAAAAACCAGCCAGACGGACCAGCCATCACTTCCTAAAATATTGCCGGCAGGCACATTCATTTTGTTCTGGTAAATTGGACAGAATTCCGTTTTCTTTTCTTCCGTTTCGTTGATATAACAGCCAGTCTAATACTCTTTTGTTTAGTTTTAACATAAACCCAAATAAATACTGAAGCGAGTAAGTCATCATGAATCAAATGAATAAGCAAGTGCAATTAACCAAAATCCTAAAAAACGAATGTATTGGATCGTTGATGCGAGGCCTTAAAATTTACATTTTCAAATATAATTAAATGTCACTTGTCGCTATTTTACTAAAAAAAAGTTGTTAATTTAAATGAAGCTACAATATAATGGCAAATAAATAAAATAAGATGAAACAAATGATGCCCTGTACTCGTTATCTTCATATTTTCAACTAAAATTCAACGCCAAGCTTAAATTGCAACACGTAAAGTACGTTTTTTTTATTGTTAACGTTTAAGTGAGCTTTTAGCCGACATTGAAATTCGAGGCAAGAACCGCGACAAATTCGCGAACTAAAATACCTGCAACATAAAACATAAAAACGCCGAAATGCTCTGGAATAAACGAAACGTAAAACAGGAAAAATATATCCGGGCTTCTCAAAAATCCTGCCTACGTACTGTTTACCCCGTGTTTACGGCATGCAATGGTTGATTACGTTGATACTTGAATTTGGATTTTTGACGAAAACTGGAATTACGGTCTTCGATGTATTATTTTCTTTGAAATACAGGCTATTTGGTTCTAAAGTTAGAACAAATTGAACATGGGCTCTTATAAAAAGCGTTTTGAGTATGCTCGGTTTTTTTCCAATTTAGTAAATAAATCTTACATATGGAAAAAGTGTGATTTACAGAAATTCGAGAGCACTCAATATTTTTTGAATACCAATTTTAATGCTTGTTTTAAATATGTTTTACATTGTTATATTTTATTTCCAAAATTTTAGATTAAAATATTAATAGCATACAAAAAAGCACTTAACTAACTAAATAATTGTGTGTGATTATATCACTAACATTTTAGATAAAAAAATTTCTATACAGAGTGGTACAAGATTCGGTGCCAATAATTTAAGAGTGTATTGTTGGAGTGGAAATAAGGCTTTTTTTTCCTATAGTTTTTCCCCTATTCCTCGCAAATTGCTTGAAGAAAATCGATTATTTGCAATCCAACTACAATTATGCATCAATTCTTCTGAAAATTTGCAGGTCTCCGTTTTTTGGGTGCTCTTATTATTTTCGTTCCCAAAAATGGTATAAATCCAATTTTAGGGGAGGATTCGGGGGAGCTTACCCTTCTGATGGCCAAGTATGTTATGTTTCCTATAAGAAATTTAAAAATCTAGCAACACCATCTAGGTCGCCATAAAAAAATATAAATTTTTTGTCTCTTGCATTTTTTTGATATATCTGATAAATTAGAAAAGTGGAGTCAGGTGTGACTGTTTTTTTTGTCAAATCAAATTATTTTTATCCAAACATGCAAAAAACATTGGAAACAGGAGTGCATTTAAGGAGACATGTTTATAGGGAAAAAGTCTTATTTTAACTCCAATAAAACGCTCTTAAAATATTTGCAACTTATGTAGAAATACACAATTGCGAGCAAAACAAATCAATGCCAGAATACAAATATATCCTACCAAAAAAGTCCATACAACTTTTATTTAATACAAAACATGCACAATTTAAAAAAAATAAGTGTTATCACTTTAGGAAAATACTAAATGTCTTATAATTATTATATACGTATTTTTCCACTTTATTACTGACTATTTTAAGTCCATATTTTGTTGTTACTAGCAGGTAATCCTTTGTTTTTAAGGGATTTACATAACGCTATCAATACGTCTCCATCCCTTGAGAAAACACTATCCTTGCAATTAAGCATCTGTAACTCACCATCTAAGAACCCATTAGACAACCATGTTTCATTAAAAATCAAGATATTATAAATAGAATATGAGACATTTTTAAAAAGCAAATCTAGTTTTATTCATAGACCTCGAACATTCTAATAATAAACCTAAGGCATGTTATCTTTAGTACCTAGTTTAGGAAAAGCTGTTAGTTTCGTAAAAATAATGTCGTTAATTTTTTTAACTCACTCTTTAGGTTATTAAGTTCGACTATTTGTTGTGAGGTTAGATTAGATTCAAGGTATACTGCTTGGCCTCGACCCAAGTTTCTTTTATTTTTAAAGACTAAAGTGATGATGGTATCTTATCAATTATTTTGGTATTCTATCAATTCTTAATGCAGTCATGATATTAATAGGTGATCCCACAAGTCCACTTCACAAAACCCTTAGCTTTAGTCAAGTCATCCTGTTTACTTCTTTAAAGATTCAACATCATGAGATTACTCGACCTCTTTTGGTCATTTCATTTAGGATGTTATTGCAGTAGCAGGCAACTTTAGGTCTTCCTTTAACGATACTGTATTAGTTACTTATTATCAATTTGCCCCATATATTAAAATATAAACCATTACGAAATGCCATCTATGTCATTAAATATTAATAAACACTTAGAATGAAAATTTTCCACCGCGAAAAAATCCTAAATATTCCTAACTAACGCATTGAATTTTAAACTACTCTGTATTCTAAATTTTAAAAATCGCGCCAATCTGATAACGTATCCAATCAACACAACCCGATTACTTCGACCAATGAGATTACGTGTTTTTGCAAAAAGTGGTCCAGGGCGCAACGCACAAAGTGATGAGTGAATGGATTGGTTGACTTGACTCGTTCGCTTTCGTGGCATGCAGGGTTAGACTCAGGACAGGAATGAATGATGAATTACAAGTGAATGAACGCATAATAATTTTTTTTAAACCTTTATATTATACAGAAAAGTAATTTAAATAAATTGTGTATTAATATTTTTATTTATTTCGTGCAAAATTGGTAAAAAATTACGATGAAAAAGTGCTTTTCTTTTTTAAATTCCCCTATAGGCCTAGCAGTTATCATAAATATTCCTAACTGACGAATTAAATTTTAAATTACTCTGCAACCTAAATTTCAAAAATCTTGCCAATCTGATAACATATCCAATCAAAACAACCCGATTACTACGACCAATGAGACTACGTGTTTTTGCAAAAAGTGGTCCAGAGCGCAACGCACAAGGTGACGCGTGACTGGATTGGTCGACTGGACTCGTTCGCTTTCGTGGCATGCAGGGTTGGACTCAGGACAGGAATGATATATGTACAATGAATGATGAATTACAAGTAAATGGACGCATATTAATTTTTGTTTAAACCTTTATGTTATACAGAAAAGTAATTTAAATACAATATTTTAATTAAATTGTGTCTTAATATTTTTATTTATTTCGTTCAAAATTCGTAAAAAATTACGATGAAAAAGTGGTTTTCATTTTTAAATGACTCTATAGGCCTAGCGGCTGACAATTATAATAATCTCCACAACGTTGAAACATAACTTATAAAAAACCATAAAAAAGCTAGAAAACAAAGATAAAGAAGCGACGTTTAAAAAAATTAAAATTTAAATAAGGAAAGATCCACTAGACTAATGAAATACCCGACCTCGGCTTTGTTTTTCTTAGTAACGATTATTGCCGTTGGTGTTTCGCGAGTTGAACATGCTATGTCAGTATTCAATTAAGCTGCGTAATATGAGGGAAACAAGAGTGCTATTATTTTTGTTTCATCCCAAGCCATTCTTCTTAATTTATTTTCAAAAACAAGCGAGTTATATCTTGTTCCGTTACGTTTTGTTTATTTCTTAGGTGCTCTCATTATGGAATGTTTTACCGCCATGAGATGCAACGTTATTTTTGTTTGGTCCTTTTGGTCTCATATATGTATATGTTTATTAACTAAATAAAAATCTCCTAAAAATTAATTACTATTTGCGCCACTGTCGGTGTTATACGGGTATGGTTTAAGTAGACACTAACTGAGCTTTACATAGTATTAAATAATACATTGTAATGCTAAGCCGTTGCTTTTGTTTGCTGACTACGGCTGCTGCCGTCTAAACAAATAATCCGCCATAGTAAAGCGGAAAGAAAATTAAAACCAAAATATCCCGTTAAGCTACAACTGCCTGTTTTTAATATCCTCTTTTATCCCTAATTCGGAAAGTTATAATTATTGTCAACTGCGTTTTAGCGCTTTAAGCCTGCAATATATAAAATTAAATGGCGGTTAAAAGAGGGTACGTATGTCGAAAGCAAAGCTCCAACCCTCGGATCCAACTTTTGTTCGATCGCCAAAAATGCAAATGAACTTATTATTGGCTAAGAACATTAAGGGAGGCTGTTTTTATACTCCCTTAAACTTTGAGATGAGAAAAACTTTGTTGTTTTGTTTTCAAAAATTTTGATTATAGGCAATATTAGAGCTAGAAACGTGCATATTATATTCACATTTATGTTCATGTGAAGCCGTTGATGATCCAATTTTTTATTTCAAAGTATGTCAGACTCCAACCCTTACTTAATACAACCTATTTTTTGTTAATTTAAGGTATGTGACATGGACATTTTTATTTATCCATTAATTGACAATATTGCGAAGCTGGGTTATGTTTACATTTCTTATTAATTTTAATCTTATTAACTTTTAATTAGTAAAAAGTGAGTCTCATTTAAAGAGTTTAGTCAATTCTACTGCAAATTTGCACATAACCTAAAAATGTCAAGCACAAGTGTTCCTAAATCTTTAAGGAACTTAGGGCTAGTGGAGATATACCTGTGACTTCTGTAAAGGAGTCATCTATCGTACCTGCTCTAGTATAAATTCTACTGAAATCCGAACCCTTATATTGTCTTCTTTGATCCTCCCTCCTGGTATTAAAAAGACACTTACTTTATACACCCGTGTTAGTGTCCATGAGTGAGCTAAGAGTGACGAACTTAAGAACATGAGAACGTTTTTATCACGCATCAGTCTGCATATATATTAGAAACGTTTACAATTTTATACTAAAAATAATTAGATTGAAGGAGCCTTAAGTGCACATAAATTATTTTTTCAGGCACTCAAACTGACTTAAATGTCTGGAATAATGATTTAAGTACCTCAAAAGCATGTCGAACGCATTTGAAGGAAATCTGGCCGAGTTTAGGACTTATCTTTTATTACTCACATTCAAGGTAGTTTAAGAATCTTATTTCAGGCACTTAAGTCTATTTTAGAGCCTGGAAGAATCATGTAAGAACTCTCAACGCCTTTCCATGCACTTGAGCACTGTCGGAAATAATATTCTAAGTACTCATAGATTAAAAAAAAGCACACTTAAGACTGTTTGAAGCACTTGAAAATAGCTTGAGTGCCTGGAATATTCATTTAAGTACTCAAAAGCATTTTAGGCATTTGAAGAGAACCTGGTTAAGTTAAGGACTTTTTTTATTATACGCTTCTTAAGGTAGTTTGAGAATCTTATTCCAGGCACTTAGAAAACCTAAAAAACTAATGTATGTGCACTTAGAACTTTTTCAAGCACTTTAAGTTAAGCCGATTGCCTGGAATAATTATTTAAGTATTTAAAAGTATCTCAAGCCTACGCCTTTTTTTATTCAGGTTTAAAGGAAGTTTCAGATTATGTCAGGCACTTAAGTTAGCTTAAGTATCTTGAAAAATCATTTTTGTGAACTTAAAGCTTCTTGGACTTAGATCGAGTGCCTCGAATATTTAAATTTTATAGTGACACCAAAATCTTATTTCAGGCACTAAAATTAGTTTTAGTGCCTAAAGAAGTATTCACTTAAGACCCTTCCAAACATTTAGAGTTAAATTCTGTAGGCACCTGGAATAATCACTTAAGTACTCAAAAAAAACTCAAAGGCGTTTGAAGAGAAGGAAGTTTAGGATTTTTTTTTTAATATTTACGTCTTAAGGTGATTTCAGAAATTTATTGCAGGCATTTAGGTTAGTGTCGGTTCTTAAAAAAATAATTTGTGTGCACTTAAAACTCTTGTAAGCACTTAGGTCAAGATTGAGTGCTTAAAATAATGACTCAAGTACTCAAAAAAATCTCAAACACATTTGAAGGAATCCTGGCCTAGGGTTTTTTTTATTATTCACGTCTTGCGGTATTTTCTTAAGTTATTTTAAGTACCTCGAAAATCATTTATGTGCACTTAAGACTCCTCCAAGTTAGGTTAAGTACCTAGCAGAATCATTTAAACACTCAAAAGCATCTTAAAGGTATTACAAGGGAATCTGGCCAAGTTTAGGATACTCTTTGTATTATTCACTTCTCAAGGAAATTTCAGAATCTTATTCCAGGCACTTGGATTATTTCTAGTGACTGGAAAAATTATTTTTAAGTACTTTAGACTTTTCCAAGCCCTTGGACTTATGTTAGGTGCCTGGAATAATCATGTAAGTAGAAGCATTTTAAAGACATTTAAAGAGAACCTGGCTAAGTTAGGACTTTTTAATATAAACATTTTAAGGTGATTTCAGAATCTTATTTCAGACGTTAAAGTTAATTTCAGTATCTAGAATAATCATGTAAGTGCTCTTAAACCTACTTCAGATACTTGTAGTTAATTTGAGTGTCTGGAATATGTTATTAAGTACTCAAAAGCACCTTAAAGACATTTAAAGAGAACCTGGCCAAGTTTAGGAGTTTTTTTTAATTACACACATTTTAAGGTAATTTTAGTGCCTGGAAAAGCTATTTATGTGCACTTAAGACTCTTCCAAGTACTAAAAGTTAAATTCAATAGGCACCTGGAATAATCACTTAAGTACTCAGAAGAATCTCATTTTAAGGTATTTGAAGAGAACCTGGCCAATTTTAGGATTTTTTTTAAATATTCACGTCTTAAGGTGATTTCAGGCATTTAAGTTAGTTTTGGTTCTTGAAAAAATAATTTAGGTGCACTTTAAACTCTTCTAAGAACTTAGATCAAGATTGAGTGCCTGAAATCATGGCTCAAGTACTCAAAAAAATCTCAAACACATTTGAAGGGACCCTGGTCTAGGGTTTTTTTATTATTCACGTCTTGCGGTATTTTCAGAATTTTATTCCTGAGACTCAAGTTATTTTAAGTACCTCGAAAATCATTTATGTGCACTAAGACTCCTCCAAGTTAGGTTAAGTACCTAGCAAAATCATTTAAACACTCAAAAACATGTCAAAGGTATTTAAAGGGAATCTGGCCAAGTTTAGGACACTTTTTTGTATTATTCACTTCTTAAGGTAATTTCAGAATCTTATTCCAGGCACTTGGGTTATTTCTAGTGACTGGAAAAAGTTATTTTTGAGCACTTAAGACTTTTCCAAGCACTGGGATTTGGGTTAGGTGCCTGGAATAATCACGTAAGTACTCTGAAGCATTTTAAAAGCATTTAAAGAGAACCTGGCTAAGTTAGTACTTTTTATTCTACACTTTTTAAGGTAGTTTTAGAATATTATTTCAAACGTTAATTTCAGTGCCTAGAATAATCATGTAAATGCTCTTAAACTTATTTTAGATACTTGTAGTTAAGTTAAATGCCTGGAATGTTATTAAGTACTCAAAAGCATCTCAAAGGCATTTAAAGAGAACTTGGCCAAGTTTAGGACTTGTTTTTTCATTATACACGTCCTAAGATTATTTTAGAATCTTATTCAAAGCAATTGAGTTTTAGAGCCTAAAACTATGTGCACCTAAGACTCTTCCAAGAATTTGAGGTTAGGTTGAGTACTTGGAATAATCAGTTAATTATTTAAAAGCATCTCAAAAGCATTTAAAGAGAGACTGGCTAAGTTTAGGACTTTTTTTCATTATACACATCTTAAGATAAGCTCAGAATATTATTTGAGGCACTAAAGTTAGTTTTAGTGCCTGAAAATTTTTTGTGTGTGTATTTAACGGCTTCTTGAATACTTGAAATTAGGTTGAGTGCCTGGAATAATTATTAAATTACTCAAAAACTTCTTAAAGCCATTTGAAGAGAATTTCCGAACATTGGTCCAGACACTTAAGTTATTAAAAATAATAAATTATTAGTCTATATTTTATTTTATGGGGCGAGTTTATAATGAGTAATTAACATAAAATTATGTTCATGTTACAAACGTTTATAATTTTGTATTTTTTTTAATAAAATAAATAAATTGAGCGCTCACTTTGTGAGGTCTAGCGCTCTAGACCACTTTTCGCAAAAATCCTTTTCTCAAATCTCATTGGTTGCATTAATCGATTTGTTTTGGTTAGACAGGTTACCAAAATGGCGAGATTTTTAAATTAAAGCCTATAATATTTTTTGAAAAAAAAAAACATTAACATTTAAGGGAATTTCAAAAATAAACAAATATATTTGCAAAATCAGTAAATTTGAATTAAAATATCCCATATATTAATTTTATCTAGTGTTTTCCAAACGCATTATTTAAGACAAATATGAACATGTGATTTGTAATTATTAAACAAACAGGGCCGTTTAAGTTTTATTGGCTTAAACTTCCAATTTACAGTATCAAACAATATATAAAGTTTCGCTTGGTTGGTCGCTATTCAAGATAACGCACGACAATAATTATTAACTGTCTTATAAACCATACAGATATGGTAATTATGTTTGCTTAATTTTAAACGCGTTTGTTGGCCCTTTGTGTATATATTTTCGTAGGATAAAATAGGTTTAAAAAAATTAGTTATTAAGAAAATAGAATATTAAAAGGGTAATTAATCTTGAATGCTAGTTCATCCGGCATCTCACTAATTACTACCTGGCAGTAAGTGAAATTCTCGCCATCTCCCAAAGCAAATTTGACTTGTTTAGAATGTATATGCATGCATGCATACTCTCACGCTTAAAGTGGCTTTACATACACTCCGTTCGGGGTCTCTCATTTATTTATATACGTGACATGTCTTCACGGGATCGTAGTCCAAACACTGAAAATTCCAAGCACCCAACTTGGAATCCCGGTGGCCCTTAAAATCTCCCTTTCCCTCATAAAAACCGCCAAATACTCCCCAGTTGCCCTAAAATACGTACCTTCCTACAAGAGTTGAGTCGCAAAAAGCCATTCTAAACTTTTGGACTATGTTTGACTGAGAATATTCTCGGCTAAAATAACACCAGCATACATACATTGAGATATATTATGTCACCAAGACAATTCTTGTATTATTACGAAAACGAAATGTTTATGTAGGACAAGAGAAAAACGGCACCGTATGTGTTACGAAATATTTTCCGTGTTTTTATATTTGAAACAAGATGAATTTCTTTGTATACAATGTGGTGTCAACTAAGGTTCATTAAAAGTATTATGAGAATATTTTCGCTTTAAATTATAAAGAAAATATGATTTTTTCCTCAAAAAAATTTATCAATATGTCCTTAACTCAAAATTCAAGAAAGTCAGACTTTTGAGAATGTATACATATATTCCTCAACTAAAATTATTTGACACCTATTTAAGCATTTATTTTAATAATGTTAGTTCGATTTCGAAAAAAAACTATTTTCGGTGAAAAAATTCGATACAGGGGGGTATACTCGGAAAATAAAAAAAAACAATTTTGGAAGTAGATAACTGGGCTTCTATAGGCACTATCGGTAAAATTGCAACGGTTTCATCTTAGTTTCGTCCTTCTAAATCCATTGAGACCATCCGCAAGGTCGTGACTTATTTATTAGGTGAGAGATCACGTTTTTAGAGCTCATATTTGGGCTCAAAAACGGGGTCGAAAAATGACCATTTTGCGAATTTTCAAACTGCTCTCATTCCCTTAGTTCTGCTCAAATCTCGTTATAACCCAATGTTTTCGTGATGTAGGTGATGGGAATAGGTCACTGGTATAGCTAGTTCGAATTCGAAAAAAATCAATTTTTGGTGAAAAAATTCGATACGGGGAGGGTATACCCTAAAAATGAAAAATGCCAAATTTTGAACGTCAATATCTCGGCTTCTATACTAACACTATCGAAAAAATTACAACGGTTTTGTCTTAGTTTCATTCCTCTGAATTCAAAGAGATTATCCGCAAGATCGTAGCTCTCTTATTAGCTGAGATCTCTCGCTTTTAGAGCGCTTTTTTGAGCTCAAAAACGAGGTCGAAAAGTGACTTTTTCCGAATTTGCAAAGTCCTCTTGTTCCCTTAGTTCTGCTCGAATCCTGTTATAACCCGGTGTTTTCGTGATGTAGATGATAGAAACAAGCCGCTGGTATAGTTAGGTCGAATTCGAAAAAAAATCAATTTTTGGTGAAAAAATTCGATATGGGCGAAAAATGAAAAATGTCAAATTTTAGAGGTCAATATCTCTGCTTCTGTGAGCACTATCGAGAAAAATCCAACGGTATTAACGGAGATCTCGCATTTTTAGAGCCCATTTTTCCGCTTAAAAACGAGGTAAAAAATGGTCATTTTGCGAATTTTCAAAGTGCTCCCATTCATTTAGTTCTTTTCAAATCCCGTTATAACCAGGTGTTTTAGTGATGTAGACGATGTGATTAAGTCGCTGGTATAGTTAGTTCTCATGAAATAATAAACAATATCCGGAAGAAGGTTCTTACAAATATTGTTTATAGTCCACATAATTACAATAATTACTATTCTTTTAACTATTATCTTTTTAAATATGTGTAAGAAGTAAAAAAACAATATTTTAAAAAAGTTGAATTTTTTTTCAAAATTCTTGTCAACATGCCCAAAATTAAAAAACCAAGAAAGCTGACTTTTGAAAATTTGTATATATAATACTCAATTAAAATAATTAAATACTATTTCAGCATTTTATTCAAAAATATACAGACAGTTTAAAAAATATTTTTAAAAAGGTAATAAAAAAGAAAAAAAAATAAAAAGATAATTTTTTTCCTCAAAAATCTCAAAATTACAAATTATCCTAAATAAATGCTGTTCATATCCTATAAAGTTATGCAATTTTAACATTTAAGCCTAAATATTACTTAAAGTGCACAAAACCATTTAAACCTTAAAAAGATATTACTCACCATTTTTACATTTAAATGATTAATTATTTGTCGTATTTTTTAAATCTAAAAGAAGACTTTGGCAAGTATAGGCATGTTTAGTCAGCGTTTTAAATTATGACTAATAAAAAATAAATAGGCAAGAATTAGAGGAAATGGTCATAACCTTTATTGGCCAGCTCAAACAATTTTCAGCAAACTCAGCATCAAGTAACTATAAAGACTTTTCTATTTCCCTTCTCCTATAGAACTTTTAAAATTATATTTACAACCCTTAGCTGATATTTAATATTTTTATAAAATACTGTGTTTGTTCTTTTTGTCACAAAAGCATATAACAAAGGTTGTGTGCCTCTTTGGTCTAACCTAAGAAAATTTAATTAGGGGTATTAATATGATTTTGAAAACTTTACGAAATCCTGAAAGGCCTTATAAACAAAGCATATATGGATTATGCATAATAAAAAATTTAATAAATAATTAGTTTTGAAGTTAGGGCCTAAAAAGTATCAATTTTTTAATCAATTTCGATAGACCCGAATGTGATAAAAAAAGACTTGCATTAGTCCATATTTTTTTTATAGACTGACATGCCAAATCTAAAATTTTCTTAAGGAAAACAAAAACTGCATACCGACGATTACAAACATTGATATTCAGCATTTCACATATAATGAAATGGTAATAAAGTTTGCAATATTTTAACAATCTAAATATAATATTTCTTAATAGACTTTATCAGTTGTACGCTGTAACTGACTATCAGAAAAGTCAAAATCAGAAATTGTACAATTAATTCCTTGGGAATCTCCCTAAAATTAGTAAATCCAAAATTATTTATTAAAGATTGATTATTGGTTCCTATGTATTATTGCCTGCTAGGGGCCCATTTTTTCCTGCCAAGGTGACAATTAAAGATATTATTTTTTCCATATTCTCTCGGGAATACAATTATTAACAAGACAATAAATAAAAAAAGCAGAAAACAAATAACATGTTTACTTTTATTTTGATAAGCCAGAGAAAAATATATTACAGAGAAACGACAGTAATTCCAAAACCTTTGATGCTTTACGTTCTGTTGCCTCGAGGTAATTTTGAGTGATAAACAGCATGATTGACGTGTAGCATTTAAAAAATCATATGTGGGACGTGTTATTTAGTAAGTGGTCACATATTGTATCAGTTCTGATTTTTTAATAAAAATCATGGAAAATTTAGTTAATCATACGCAATTAAATTATGCATAACCGAACTGGCTAGGATTATGCTCAATTATGTTATAAATAGCATATTGTTGTTTAAACTTGATGCATCCATGCCATTATTCTCTAGGAGGGACTATATTACTATTTTCATTGGAATCCCCCAACTAGATAGATTGGTGCGTGCATGTGCATGACAGTGATAATTTAATAATTAATCTTACCTGTGTTTAACGAACAAACATGCAAATTAAATTAAATGGAGGTGACTGCATGTGTGTGCCTATGACATATATTGTTTTCGTGAAAATTTAATATTACATTGTGACTATTTCAAGAATTCGGATAATCCACGGATACCCCATAAACTTCAATTGACATAAAATACCTAATAAAGCTAGATTTGATTTATACATAGCGAACAATACCAATGGAAAAGTTTTAATGCCCCACAATGGAAACAGTGCGGACAATATTTCGTTAGGACTTAATGAAATTATGTTCTCTCATATAAACTGCTTCATAGCGTGCCGTTTACATGGTGCCATCTGTTTCTCGCCTTGAATGTTGGTCAGTATTCTCTGGCCGTTCGTATTCTGCGGGGACTCGTTAATTATTAATTTAATGGCATGCCTAACTGGGCCTATTGCAATACATTCCCGAATATTACGAATCATATTAGTTAAACCCAAAGATTATCTGAAAAATGTAAATGTCGGTTTTAGGGTTTTAGGCATAAATGTGATGCTTTTTTATTATCCTTTTTACTAAATTAATTAGATTTAGCAAGATACAAATTTTACCTCTACTAATATTCATTTGAAGATAAAAAATCTAATACTAATACGCTTATATCAAGCAACTACATCATCTTTTATGTATTGATTTGAAATTCTAAAAGAAATATTTTCTAAGTTTAATTCTTCACATAAGCATGTTAATGAATCTACTCTTGAATCATAAAAGTTGGTCTATTCTATATCAATTAAAATATATAGCATCGTGGAATTGATTACAAATATTAAAAAGCTCTTTTAGGTACGATAATTGCCCAGTTTTAATTATGCAATAAATAAAGTAGCATAAATGATATTTTCGCAAGAGTTATGACATTCTGTAATAAAACCTCATACAGGAATTTTGCATTACATTTTTTCGATAAAATTGGAGACTACTAGTAATTGCATTATTATAAATCACCTCGCAATAATAAAATAGACATTTATATAATTAATATTTTAGGTTAATCAAATTACTTTTAGTTTATGATCTTGGCTCACGTAGATTTTGATCTACGTGAGCTTGAATTCAACGTTTGCGTTGAATTCAAGCTCAACCTAACGAAATGGGTTTGTTAACGTGAGGCAAAATTCAAAGGGTCGTTTTGATGTCATTAACATTTTAACGGATTCTCATAAAATAATATTATTTAAGTGATATGTGTGAGTCATTAATTTATTTAAAAAAATTGTTGTAAGAACAAATTATGAAATAGAGAGCTAGAAAGTTAGAGAGATTGCATTATAAGAAATTAAAAAAAAATGTAAATCTTACAATTTGTCACTTTTTCCTATTTCTTAAGTATTGTTTCATGGGTTTTAAGTTTTTCGACTAAATTTCTATTTATTCCAAGCAGTTTCAGTCATTTTCCAAGCACAGCAGAATTTTTTTTTAATCTACAAGTTTCTGGACTAAATTTTCATTTATTTTAAGCAGTTGGAGAAAAATGGGCCAGTTTGTCCCATTTTTCTAGAGACCGAAGTATTTGTTTTTTGTTTTCATGTTTTTACACAAAATTTTATTTATTCTAAGTAGTTGAGTCAAGTTCCTGGACTAAATTTTTTTTTATCCTATGCACTTGGAATCATTTTCCTTACTTTTTTATACACTGAACTAATTTTTCATGAGTTTCAAGTTCCTGGACTAAATTTTTATTCATTCCAAGCAGTTAAGGTAATTTTATCCCAATTTTACAGGCACAGAAGCAGTTTTTCGTAGACCAGAAGTTCCTGGACTAAATTTTTATTTATTCCAAACAGTTAGGGTAATTTTGTCCCAATTTTACAGGCACAGAAGCAGTTCTTCCTAAACTACAAGTTCCTGGACTAAATTTTCGTTTATTTTAAGCAATTCGGGTAAAATTTTCCGAATTTTTTTAAAGGCGTAGAAGTAGTTTTTTTAGACTACAAGTTCCTGAACTAAATTTTGATTTATTTCAAGCCATTGGAGTAATTTTGTCCCAATCTTATATGGACCGAAGTAGTTTTTTATTAGCTACAGGTTCCTTAATTAAATTTTTATTTATATCAAGCAGTTGGGGTGATTTTGTCCCAATTTTACAGGTACACAAGCAGTTTTTTGTAGACTACAAGTTCCTGAACTAAATTTTTTTTTATTTCAAGCAGTTGAAGTAATTTTGTCCCAATCCTATATGGACAGAAATAGTTTTCCACTAGCTGCAAGTCCGCTGACTAAATTTTTATTTATTCCAAGCAGTTGGGGTAATTTTGTCCCAATTGTACAGGTACAGAAGTAATTTTTCATGTACTACAAGTTCCTGAACTAAATTTTATTTATTCTAAGAGAATGATTTTTCGTAGTCTACAAGTTCTGGACTAAATTTTTATTGATTTCAAGCAATTGGGGAAATTTAGTCCCAATTTTACAGGCATAGAAGTAGTTTTTCATGGACTACAAGTTCCTAAACTAAATTTTATTTATTCCAAGCAGTTTCATTCCAATTCTCCAAACAGAGAAGAATTTTTGGTAGGCTACAAGTTCCTGGACTAAATTTTTATTTATTCCAAGTAGTTTTAGCCATAATATTCCAATTTTCCAAGCGCAGAAGTAGTTTTTTTTAGTCAACAAGTTCCTGGACTAAATTCTCATTTATTCTAAGCAATTACAGTAATTTTGTCTCAATTTTCTAAGCACAGAAGTAGTTTTTCGCTAGCTACAAGTTCCTGGACTAATTTTTTTTTTAATTTTAAATAGTCGGGGTCATTTTGTCTCACTTTTTTAGATACTGAAGTAGCTTTTCATGAGTTCCAAATTCTTGGACCAAAATTTCATTTGTTCCAAATTCCAATTCAAATTAGTCATTTGGTCCTAATCTTACAGTCACAGAAGTTGTTTTTCCTGGTCTACAAGTTTCTAGACTAAATTTTTATTTATTACAAGCAGTTGGGGTCAATTTCTCCCACTTCTTTAGATACTGAAGTAGTTAGTCATGGGTTTCATGTTCCAGAACTAAATGTACATTTATTTCAAGGATTTAGGGCATTTGTGCCTCAGTTCTTTAGGCACTGAAGTAATTTTTTATAGGTTTCAAGTCCTTAGAATAAATTTTCCTGTATTCTAAACAGTTTGGTTTTTTTCCAGTTTTCTAGACAACTAAAGTGGTTTTTTATGTGCCTCAAGTGCCTATACTAGTTTCTTATTTACTTTACGAAATACGTGACTTTTTTCGCAGTTTTTCAGGCATTAAATTAGTTTCTCATAGGGTTTCAAGTTCTTGGACTAAATTTTAATTTCCTTCCCGTTTTCCAAGCAATTAAGGTGGTTGTTCATAAGTTTCACCATTTAGTTAGACCTTGTATTATTTTTTTTGGCTGTTCCTCAACTTTAAAAGAAGTTATAGATATTTGAGTCGCAACTTCTTGGAAAACTAACTCACCCGACTGAAGATTTCGTTAGCAGGCAATTTACATAAGAATATACGACATATCCTGACAGAATTATTCACGAATATTTTCTCGACAATAAAGTCGAAGATTCAAACCTATTCTAGTGTTTTCCAGTGAACTATCAGAAGCTTTGTCAAAGTCCTAAAACACCTTAGCCCCAATTTCTCCCAAGGGACCAATAATGGCCTAAACATTCTTTTCTGGTTCAAAAGACCATACCCAGTGCATCCTGTATTGAAAGTGAATATTTAGTTAGCTGGAATATGACCCGTTAGATTATGCAGACCCCTTAGATGCATATCAGCAATGCTCAATTTTTTATATACATGGAATAAAAAGCTTAAAACTACAGGTATATTTGTAGTTTTAATTTTTAGGCTACTAGCTTACAGAGACTAATAACTTCCAGACAGTTGAGTGATTTTACTATTACAGTCAATCGAGAAGTAGGATCATCTTCCTGCAATAATAACATTACTTTTACTAAATTGCCTAGAATAGTTTCAAATAAATAGATGGATATACTGTCTAAAATGTAAAGAATTACTAACTCAATTGCCTGAAATAGAAAAAAAAATTCTTCTAAGCAGATGAGCCATAATTTTTATTTGCCATTTCAGGCAGCCAATTGGTAGAATTCCATCAAGTCTAGGCAGTTCAGTGGTTTATCTACTTTTATTAGTTGAAATAAAGCCTAAATACGAGATCAATTGCCTAGAATCATAAAATTATTTTGACTCATTTACCTGGAAATAATTTAAATAAATTGATGTTTTGACAGCCTGAAATATAATAGATTAATGACTCAACTGCCTGGAATAAAAAAATATATAATTTTTCCAGACAGTTAAGTCAGAATTTATATTTTAAATTTTAGGCAACTAAGTAATTTTGCTTTTCTAATGTGAACGTAAAGTCTACACTTGCAACCGACTACCTGAAATAATAAAATTACTTTTATTAAATTACCTAGAATAGTTTTAAATAAATAGATGGATATACTGTCTAAAATGTAAAGAATTACTAACTCAATTGCCTGAAATAGAAAAAAAAAATTCTTCTAAGCAGATGAGCCATAATTTTTATTTGTCATTTCAGGCAGCCAATTGGTAGAATTCCACTAAGTCTAGGCAGTTCAGTGGTTTTACTATTTCTATTAGTTGAAATAAAACTCAAATACGTGATTAATTGCCTAGAATCATAAAATTATTTTGACTCATTTGCCTGGAAATAATTTAAATAAATTGATGTTTTGACTGCCTGAAATGTAATATATTAGTGACTCAACTGCCTGGAATTAAAAAATATATATTTCTTCCAGGCAGTTGAGTCAGAATTTTTATTTTAAATTTCAGGCAACTAAGTAATTTTGCTTTTCTAATGTGAACGTAAAGTCTACACTTGCAACCGACTACCTGAAATAATAAAATTACTTTTACTAAATTGCCTAGAATAGTTTCAAATAAATAGATGGATATACTGTCTAAAATGTAAAGAATTACTAACTCAATTGCCTGAAATAGAAAAAAAAAATTCTTCTAAGCAGATGAGCCATAATTTTTATTTGTCATTTCAGGCAGCCAATTGGTAGAATTCCATCAAGTCTAAGCAGTTCAGTGGTTTATCTACTTTTATTAGTTGAAATAAAGCCTAAATACGAGATCAATTGCCTAGAATCATAAAATTATTTTGACTCATTTACCTGGAAATAATTTAAATAAATTGATGTTTTGACAGCCTGAAATATAATAGATTAATGACTCAACTGCCTGAAATAAAAAAATATATAATTTTTCCAGACAGTTAAGTCAGAATTTATATTTTAAATTTTAGGCAACTAAGTAATTTTGCTTTTCTAATGTGAACGTAAAGTCTACACTTGCAACCGACTACCTGAAATAATAAAATTACTTTTATTAAATTACCTAGAATAGTTTTAAATAAATAGATGGATATACTGTCTAAAATGTAAAGAATTACTAACTCAATTGCCTGAAATAGAAAAAAAAAATCTTCTAAGTAGATGAGCCATAATTTTTATTTGTCATTTCAGGCAGCCAATTGGTAGAATTCCACTAAGTCTAGGCAGTTCAGTGGTTTTACTATTTCTATTAGTTGAAATAAAACTCAAATACGTGATTAATTGCCTAGAATCATAAAATTATTTTGACTCATTTACCTGGAAATAATTTAAATAAATTGATGTTTTGACAGCCTGAAATATAATAGATTAATGACTCAACTGCCTGGAATAAAAAAATATATAATTTTTCCAGACAGTTAAGTCAGAATTTATATTTTAAATTTTAGGCAACTAAGTAATTTTGCTTTTCTAATGTGAACGTAAAGTCTACACTTGCAACCGACTACCTGAAATAATAAAATTACTTTAACACAATTGTTTGGAAATGAACAAATTGATGGTTATACTACCAGAAATAAAATAAAACAATGTATTTACTTTATATAATTACCTGAGAAAATACTAAATGGTTAAAAAGCAACTGAAAGACTGAAATCAAAAAAATACCTATTCAGTCTAGGCAGTTAAGTCAGGATAGTTATTTGTAATTTTAGGTAGTTAAGTGATGAACCTTATTTATCACTTTCATGGAGTTTCGTAGTTTCAGTATTCCAGTAAGGAGAAAATTTGGAAAAAATTTCCTTAAAAAATATGAAATTGTTTTAAATAATGCAAAAATATTTAATAGTGTTGATTTTTAAATTTAAAAAGATAAAACTTTAATAAATTTAGTGCATTATCAAAAAAAGAAAAACAAAATTAAATATTTACTATAAAAATTAATTATTATATAGTAAAATTTAAAGTAAAAAAAAATGACAGGCAAGGAAGGAGTTCAATAAAATTGAAATATTTGAAAAGACCTAACCTTATGAGACTTTCATAAAATAAAGTAAAATTTCAATTATAAATACTCAAAAAAAATAAAACAATTTTTTTTTATTAAAGTTCCTTTTAGCTGGCACACAAACCATTTAATTCTAGATCGTTACTTTTATTACTGTACTTTTTACAGAAAGGCGACCTCCTTTATCCCGGCTTTTGTTTAAAGTGAACGTAATAATCGGTCTTTATATTCAAAGGATATAAGCGATGCTATTTCAATATTAGCACAAATCCTGTTTGTAAATTTCTTTGTTACAGAAAATGGGAGTGTTACTTTTTTTTTTAAAAGCCAGAAAGTCAAGGCCAAAAGTGTAATGGAATAGTGGCAAAACCGAAATATCGTTGAATTTAAAAATAGTTAATTTAAACGTCAAGGGGAAAATGCACAATATGAAATAGCTGCCTGCGTTGAGTTCTAATTAGTCAACCGGCTCTTTGTAATGTCTTTACAAGAGGAAAACAACAATAAAAAAACGTCCCCGCAAAATGTTTTTAAAACATGTATATTCAGACAGTGGAAGCATAATGGCGCTGATTTGCATATATTGCTCGTTACCAAACTTGGAGCCGTGTATCTAGTTATCGGAACTGTAAGTTTTAACATTTTACGTTAGGCAGAGCTGCGGCAAAATGCGGTCCCCATACAAAGGCACAAAAGAACATAAATCCATATATTTTCCTTAGCACTATAAGGCATGTGCGATTTGTAATTGCATTTGCATAAAAATGATAAAAGATAAGTTATACGTGTTAAGTTCGAAAACGGAAACTCCACCAAGTGATCATAGTTTACGCACGAGTTATTTCTCATTCAATTTTAAAAGCAAATATTCGTCCCTGGATAAGAAACATTAATAAATATATTTTAAAATTTAAGTCAGATAAGGCATTTTAAGCATAATAATAATTATAATAAAGTAAGGCAAATTAACTACTTAAGCGGGCTAGAATAGTCATGGAACTGCAAGAGTTTGAGAAAAAATAGCAATAAATTATATAGAAACAATTATTTACTGAAAAATATGCATAACTTAAATGGCTTCGACTCCCAAGTATTTATTTAACGTGCTATAAGACCAGGATTTCTAACTAAGTTATGTTAAATAATGCAAATATGCAAAATAAATTGAGAAATCTAAGGTTTTTGAGTAAAATTGAAATTGTATGTATTTCAAAATGATGAAATTTTTCAAAGATTAAACCAAGTGATATAGTACGTTTTATGTTAGTACAAAATATATAATTAATTTAATATTTAAATCGCTCTAACATGCCTGCAATAATTTTCAAATTTATTATGGATAAAAGTGGTAAGTCAGTCAAGGTATTTGAGACCCATTAAACATTATAATAAGATAAGGAAAATTAGCTATATAAACATACTAGGATAGTCGTAGAGCTAAAACAAATATTGAGAAAAAATACTATAGAAATTACATATAAATAATAATTCATCGAATAACATGCATAACTGAAATGGCTTCGGTTCCCAGGTATTTTTTACTTATAGTCCCAGGTGCTATAAGATTATGATTTTGAATTAAGTTCTTGAGTTTTTCAAGAGCAATAAGGTTCACAGGAAAAATATCAAAAAATTATATTGCAAATAAGAAAATAATAAATGCCAGCAAATCATATGGAATTAATTATATACCATAAATTGTGCATAAATTAAATTGGTTTGACTGAGTAAAAAAATTTTGAATAACTTGAAATTGCGCATCGAAATTTGACTTAAAAACTAAAATGTACACCAAGTGAAACAGTATATGAGAAATGAAAGGTTTTTCAGAAATTTGTTTACTATATATTACAGATAGAAATTTTGTTCCTAAACTAAACCAAGTGATCAATGCAATTGAGAAAATAAAAAAATTTAGCGAATCATATGGATTTATAAATTATTGGTTGTTGTGACCCCAAATTTTGCATGCTTTTTGCAAAATTAATTCGATGTTTGGACAAATAAAATTTAAATTTTAAATTTTATAATTGCCAACGTTTCGGCTATTTTCGGGCATTCTCAGGGCAATAGAAAAATGAAAATCTATTGTCTATAAGCATTACATGTACAAACATAAAAATGCAGTAAGCTGTTTTAATTTAATTTTTTATTTAATTATAAGGATGGCCTGATATAGACCAAAATCAGTTTTATTTAATCGCTCACATTTAATTAACTTAGCAAGAAGCATATGGAATTAGTTAGTTACTGTGAAATATGCATTGACTGTCAGGTATTTATTTTGCGTTAGAACAAGGATTTGTAATTAATTTATTGGCGTTATACTAAATTAAGGCAGTAATAGAGAAAAGAAATGAGGTAGAGATGAATGAAAATTAAAAATATATATATACATTGCAAATAAAAAAATAAAATGTTTATCTTTCATTTCTATATGATTGATAATGTCTATATGATTTGTCTTTAATAAATCATATAGAATTGATTACTTGCTATACACTGTGCATAACTTAAATGGATGCTACTCTTATATATTTATTTACCGTCCTTAAAAAAAAGGATTTTTAATTAACTTGTTGGCGTAATAGTAAATTAAAGCACTAATAGCGGGATGAAATGAAGTAGAAACATAGGAAAAAATTAAGATACTCTGACGTTGTAAACGAGAAAATGAAAAAATACCAGCGAATCATATAAAATTAATTGTTTACTGTAAGGGGTGCATAACTTAAATTAACATGACTGATCGGTATTTATTTAACGTGTTTTAGAACACTACTTATATCACCCTATAATTACAGAAAGTTGCCAGAACTTTGAGTGAAAAAACCTTAAAAGTCCTGAAATAATTTTTAAGTTATCATAAAAGGAAAGGAAATTTGTATGAATAGAAATAATGTTAGGCATAGGTCCACAACAAACAGCTATCAAAGGTGTCTCTGCATGTATTATGTTAAATCTTGAATTTAAACTATGTCCACCCCTCGTAATTCTAAGTCTAACTTAGAAAATTTTAGATTGATTTATTACTGTTAGATCAGATTAGAGCAGGATTAAGACGAAATGAGGCAGAGAAACAGTAGAATAAAAAAAACTAATTTTGCAATAAATTCAACAAAAATTAAAATAAATAATAGCAGCAAATCATACAGAAAGATTTTTTTACGAAAAATGGATAATTGGACACGACAACTAGGTATTTATTTAAAGTGCTATTAAACCAGGACTTCTAATAAAATTTATTAATATTAAAGAAAATTAAGTCATAATAAAATATAGGGTGTAAAACAGTTTATGTAGAGGCAATTTTTTGACATTATAGATCATAAAGATGGTCAAATAAAAATGGGATTTTTTAACATTTGATTTACTATACAAAACATTTCAAATTAATGTAACAATTTTTTTTTGTACTGATTGCAACACGATTTATGCTTATGGATGCTGTAATAACAATGCTTACTCACCATATCATCTAGGAAAATGCAATTAATTTCGCTCCAATACCGTTTAAAATAATGGGGATCCCTGTCCAAAATGCTTACCTCATCGAAATCAAAATTAATAATTTCATGTTAAAATAATGCTTGCTGCATACTTTCTTTCCTGATTGATTGATTGTTATAAGGATACTTTTATAAAATTTTATAAAAAGTGTAAAAGTTTGCCATTAAAAGCAAATATATTACCAAGAAAACCCCTGTAAACTCGGAGGTATATTTTGACAGCGGTTTCCTAAGCAGTGTGAAATGAAAGTAATTTAAATTACGGTCGTGACTTTTTATTACTACAGTTTTTGTTTTAAAACCGACGCCGCTTACCCGTTCTTTTCATCCGAGAAAACATAATAACGGATTTTTTTTTTACTTAAAGGGGACGTGTTTCTGCAATGGAAATGACTGTATCCCTGTTGAAACACTTTGTTGCCGTAACGAGGGATTCCTTATCGACCTTTTGAGATGTTCGCTTTTTTTAAGACCTCCCTTTTAGACCAGGAATTGGGTAATTTATTCATTGTCCTTATCAGCGACCAATTTCGCTGCTAATTAGCTAATCGAATTTTGCAAACTTGAATTAAAAACCTAGGGGTCTTCGCTTTACTTTTGCAAGATTTTCTTATTATTAGCTTAGGTTTTACATTCTTTAGATATATAGTATTTTATAAGTAATTGTAGCAATGAATATGCTGATGTTTTACCAAATTATTATTTAGTGTGCATAACTTTAATAGACTCGATTGCCAGGTATTTATTTTAGGTCTAATTAACAGGTTGAATGGTTAAGTTTTTTCAACTTGTCAAGTTTTTTCAATTTGAATATATTTGATGGAATGTCAACAAATTTAAATACATTTAATCGAAAAATCAACTACTTGGACTTAATTTATTTTAGGTGTAATAGAATGAAGCTTTCTAATTAATTTATTAAATCAAATGATCAGTTAAAGCTCTATAAACTACTGGCTCAACATAATAAGGTCCTGTTGACGTGAAGTAAAATTTAAATAATGATTGAGCCTGGTATAAGTGAACCCGTTTAATACCAAATTAATTAATTTTTAAAAGCCGTGCATAACTTTAATGGATCCTACTACCACGCGTATATTTCAATACTTTAAAGGACAGAAAAATACAATTTTTAGGCGATCCAGGCAGTATTAATAAAATCAAATAATGATGTGGAAAATAGGGGGAAAAGTTGAATTCTTATTTATATATCCCTATCTCAGTCCATTAGTTAGAAGAGGATGGAAACAAAGTGATATTTTTTAGGTATAATCTGGCCAACTTAACTAGAAAAACACCATTTCCAGACAATCTAGATACTATTAACAAAATGATATGGAAAATAGGGGAAAAAGTTGGATTTTTCATTTATATATCTCTATCTCTGTCCGTTAATTAGAAGAGGATGGGAATAAAGTGATACTTTTCAGGTATAATGTAACCAATTAAATTAGAAAAATGTAATTGCGAGACGATACATACAGTATTCATAAAATGCAATAATGATATAGAAAATAAAAGGTAAAAGTTGGATTCTCCTTTATATATCCCTGTCTAGTAAAAATTTTAATTATTCTAAGGCGATTATCTGTTATATTTGATTTGAGTATTTTAAAACTATTTTGCGCGTCTGAGGTGGATAATGATTTATTACAATTTTGTTTATAAAAATAAGGTAAAATTTACTAAAACCCTTATAACTAAAACAAAACGTTTATTTTTAATACTAAGATAAACAAAAGTCGTCATATTAATGTCGCAATTTGCCAAATATACTCGTCAAACCAAAGCAAAATAAAGTTTTCATGGAAAAAAAAACCGAGGGAGGCCAAAAGAAAAATTAAACTGTCTCCTTTTTCAGTGTGATTAAATTAGGTTCTGTTCTCATCACCCTCTTGTTCTTTGCTATTCTTTCTTCATTCCCTCCACTTGGCTTTTGCATAATGTAACTTTATCCCCGAACTTTCCCAATATTAACATTAAAATGTACGCGCTGGCAAATCAGGAGCGGAACTTGTGCTCTAAATTTAAATTAAATGTTGCCTAAACATTTTTTTACAATTATTGTCCCTATATTTGAATTTTAAACGAGCTTTTTCTTTTTTTTCTGACTCGATGGCCGTCGATTTTGGTTTGCTTAATCGACAACTTTTCATCCGGTTGCTGTTTTTTAATTTAAACAACTTTTTATGGTTAAGCGATAATTGCTTGACGAAATAAATGACAACATATCAATTTTTATTACTTTATTAAACTCAGGTATAAACGCAAATATACGTTACGCTCAGATGATGCATTATTATCGGCATACGTAAGTAGTTTCCGGAAATAGGTGGCTTCATCCATTAGGAAATTTAATATGGCGATGACAAATGACACTTCTCTTGCATGACGGATGTCTGGAGCAACATTATTTTAAGTAAACTCGAATGGCTAACCTCGTTAAAATGCTGTCAGATAAGACACACCTATGAAAATTTAAACTTGTATCAATATTTTAGAGCCAATTATTATTCACCAAATAAAGCATTAATATTTAAATTTTGATAAATTTTAAATTTGATTATTATATCTAATTAAACATTCTTTATACTGATCTAGATAGAGCAATTACCAAGGAAAATTCAGCAGTGTGGTGACTAAGATATCTCAAAATGTCTGGGTCTAGAGCCTTTGCAAATATTTTTAATGTGATAGAGCTAATCATTGGGAATCAAATAAAATTTATTTTTACTGCCTGTAAAAAATGTTCGGGATCAAATGATATTTATTTATCATAAAAAATATATAAATATAATTACCAACTAATTTAAAAAATATAGCAGTACAATACTAATTAATTAGTTATTAAATTATAAGCTAAATAAGCCAAACTTAACAAAAAAATTACAATAATAATAATAATAATAATAATAATAATAATAATAATGATAAATATTTTTCATTTGCAAACTCAACATAACTACATAAAAAAAGAGAAAGAAATACACATTTATTATTTTATGCAAATAAAAGGCCGACAAATTCAGAATTCTGCCAAGGCAGATTCTGGTCTTTAACATTGTGGCCAAAACTTAAAAAAACTGACTAGAAAAAAAATGTAGATACGCTTGTAACAGACTAAGTTTAATTATACACACCTACCCAAAAAATTTAGAACATTAACATTAACATAGTACCTCTCACAAAAAATAAATAAAAACCTTTAAAAGCCATATCACAACCTTCACGCTATATAAATAAACAAAAATGTTTAGGTTATAAAACTAAAAACAAAAAATTAGAGCGCAACAGCATAAACTCATCGAGAATCTAATTTTTACACTCGACTACTACACCTCAAATATTTTATGAAATTTTTCTGAGAAATCACTGTTTTTTTGTCCATTATATCCAATCTAATAAATATTGTTACTATATATGTATACTAAATATTTATCTATAAAATTAAAATAAACTGTGTTATTAAATAAAATATTAAATATATATTTTCATTGCAAAAATTATGTTTTTCATCAACACAACCTATACCCCCCCACCCACCCCAAACGTTTGCCTAGTAAAAAATTATTCTGAAAAATCCCCGTTTTTTTAATAATATTCAATTTAATAGCAGTTTTTTTATGTTAAATATTTACTAATATACACATATATAATTATAAAAAATTTAAATAAACAAACTGTGTTATTAGATGGGATATTAACAAATAAAATCAGCTGTTATTCATACTTATTATTTTGGAAAACAATGATTTTTGAAAACGATTTCTCACTGATAAGTTACGTAGGGTGGGTGGGGGGGGTAAGGGTAGAGTTTACGAAAAACGTTTTTTTTGCAGAAAATAACTGCCTGAGAAAATATGCTTTTTAAAAAATTATAGGTGATAAAAAATCTATAGTTTTTGTTTCTATACTTTTCTCACATAACCTTAAGGTTTTTGAGTAAAAGTAAGGCGTATCGCTCTGAAATTTGGAGTAATTGTGCTATTTTTTATAACAAATAAGTTTTGAAAATAATACAGTTTATTTTAGTTCTAGACAACTTTTTATTAAAATTGATAAATAAATTAATTATTTCACACTTAATAACAAGTTCCCTTATCTGCTTTAGTTCGGTAGATAATTATATCAGAAACCTTTTTATAGGAACAAATATATCAATTGAGACAAAAAATATTTTATAAAAAACACTTAAGCTATTTTCAAAAGACAAACTATAAATTGATTAATTGCACAATAATCCAGTGGTTTAAAATCCACCATTTCTAAGATTATCGTGGGTAGCAGCTGCAAAGAACTGGATACACTACTTAAGGAATCAGAAGTTTGTGTCTTTGTAACGCTTGAGCTAAATTATTTAATAAAAAATAAATAAATAACTAAAATAGGAATGAAAAGTAACTTTACCTTAAGAAACAACAAAAACGACAAACAATATTCTCAGTTGGACATTAATTGTCAACTTTTCTCTCAGAGCCCTAGTGGATAAATAAAGTTTGTATGTCTCGGGGATTAAAAAAGTATAAAAATGTACGTTTTCTTCCCGTTTATAAATTAGCAAAAGTACAAAGCCGCTCTTTCAATTAAATTTTAGAAGACTGAACGTTTTAACTTTCATGTTTTCGTTTAACTCTTTGTTCTTTCTTAAAATCTCGAGACTAACGAATACTTTTCCACCTCATTGATCTTTTTTTTTCGTCGTTTCTGTTCAATTTTCTTTTATGTCTTTAACAAACATAAAATTATATACAGGAAGTAATTAAAGCCCTTTTGAGGCAAACAAAAGGTTGCCTATCTAATTTTTTAGTTGCTGTACCTTTTTATTCATTTAAAATTTAACGAAATTTTTAAGTTGAAACCTTCACCTTATAAACAATACCTCAGAATATGGACACAACTTCATAAAATAACAATGAAATTTTTAAAAAAAATTCATATATGTATAGTTTTTTTTAATTATACTGTTTTCACTCTTTGGTTTATTAAAATAAATGCTTGTGGTTGAATCCATTTAGATTATGCAAATTCGATCAGATTATAAAATTCACATAATTCTAGCGGATTCAATTGAAAATTATTTTAAAATAAGTGGAAAAATAAAGTGAGTATTTCTTTAAAAAAATAATTTCTTGTTGCTTAAATATTTCATAAAATAAGCTCTTAAATCGATAATGACGTCTAATCGATGACTTATTAATATCTAATTAGATCGCTTGGGCTTGAACAACGAACGGAACAAAAGCTGGTGGTAGTTTCATAACTTTCCCCATTATCTAGGTACAATATCCGATAAACTTATAAGACATCACATTAATGTTATATCAGGTAACTCTATTAAAGTTAAATAGAAATACTCGTACGTCAAGCAAAATCACACATCGATAAAGTTTCATGGCGCTTATTAATAATGAAGTAAAAATACCTCCAATCTGCGCTATATTTCGGGGAAAACATTCAAAATGCAAACTCGTTGTTTTGAATTATAATTATTGAAATATCTAACAATCAAGCTCTAACGAAAAGCTTACCGCCCCGAGCTTAGCAAACTTTACTAATCAGTAATTGTTCATCTTCCCTATTATTTACCAATTACGTGGTCTACCTGCTTTGAGCATAATTTGCCGCTTATTGCGATGCAAAGGCTCAACTATTTCCAACTTCTCGGGAATGTTCTTAATATTATTATACAAATAGTCTTAATAAAATTATTTTGTTTGGTATAATTCAAAAATAATTAAAACCTTTTCTTATTGGTCAACGCTTGTATGTAATGAGTTATAGGGAAATAAATATTAATTCCCTTTAATATACATGAGCTTTGCGAGTCACACAATGTTCCAAATTGTAAAATAAAAAACAAACATGATTAAGGCAACCTTAAGGTTACATTCTAGGATTAGGTGCTATCTGTACTTCAAGTATCTAAGGAGTAGAGCCATTTACTTTTTCTTTTTCTGGCTAAAATGAATGTTAAAATGTGTATATATCATGCAAAATCTGGTTTTTAGAATGCAATATTTATTTTAATGATTATTCAGTTAATACCAGCATTTTTAAGAGAGGGGTTTTGATAGCAGCCCAAGATGCCCCTGATTTTTTTAGTAAATTTTGGTTTTGGTACATTTATAAACCATATATGGTCAAGTTATCATTAGTAAACTGTAAAATATCATATACGATTCTGTTTACAAAATGGAAAGAATTTTGGCATTTAAAAAAATTGACATGATTTACATATCTAGTTTTTAAACTCGATAACTACACCTCTAATATATGATGAAATTCTTCTAAAAAATCACTGTTTTTTGTTCATATTATCCAATTTAATAAAGTTGAATTTATACTAAATATTTATATATAAAATTATATCAAATTGAAAAAACAGTGTTATTAAATTAAACATTAAATATATTTTTTCATCGCAAAAATATTTTTTTTTATCAAAACAACCCTTACCCCCCCCACCCACCCCAAACATTTGCCCAATAAGAAATTGTTTTCAAAAATCACCGTTTTTCGTCCATAATATCCAATCTAATAGCACTGTTTTTGTGTTAAATATTTATCAGTATACATATATATAATTATATAAAATTTAAATAAACAAACTGTGTTATTAGATTAGATATTAACGATAAAACCAGCTGTTATTCATGCATATTATTTTGGAAAACAATGATTTTTGAACACAATTTCTTACTGGTAAGTTGTGCGGGGTGGGTGGGGGGGGGTAAGGGTAGAGTTAATGAAAAACAGGTGTTTTGCATAAAACTTATGCCTAAGAAAAAAATGCTTTTTAAAAAAATATACTGATAAAAAATAGTTTTTGTATGTATATTTTTCTCATATAACCTCAAAATTTTCGAGTAAAAGTAAGGTGTATCGCTGTGAAAATTGCAGTAATTGTGCCGTTTTCTATAGCAAATAAGTAGAAATTCAGTTTTTTTAAGATAAGTCATTAAGTTAAAAAAAAATTAACTATCCCACTTAACAACAATGCGTTATGCATCAAGAATGGTGTATTTGAAAATTGTTTGTATCAAATTTTTTTTAGTTATCCCAAAAAATTAAATAAATAGTATAGGACCGTATTAAAAAAAATAATATCACTTTGCATACATATAAATTAGGCGAGATTCATGATAAAGTGGTTTTTATATAATTAGTTGCCTTAAGGTCGACATCTAATTGAAATTTCCTTTTTTGGTCCTTCGAGTCATAATTAAAACGGTTGTAAAATAATATTATGAATTTTGTATGGAATTTAAGTTGCAAACGTTTTTGAACCATCATCAACTGGAGTGGGAAATTAAATAACTTGAAATATTTTAATCGGAATATTTTGCACTATAAACTGTGTTTGTAGAACACTATTTTCTCATTCGAACGCAATTGGGAGGTTTTTAAGATAATTAATTTTTGGTGGGAGATAAACGTCTTTTAGATTGTCAACTCGATATTGGATATTTGGTCCTTAGAGTCGGAACTGAAACGTGAATTTTGATAAATGTTACCTTTTTTATAAATATTTTATATCGGCACTCCGAGTCTGAATTAAACTTCTAATTTAAGATTTACGTTCATTAAAAAAAAGGTTTTTTTTAAATTTTGGCTCTTGTTAAAACCTTGAATTTTTAATCCTGGCAAAGAAAAAGGTGATTTTTGTAAGAACTTTTAATAGAGGTTAATTTTAGAAAGTAATAATTAATTTACGCAATTTTTTCTTAGTTTTAATTTTTAAGAAAAATATGAATTTCTAGGTTTAGTTCAATTAAAAAAAAATTTTGGTCAACTTACAATACTTGTCCTTACATGTTGATCCAAAAGATTTGATTTAATAAAATGAAAACAATTATATAGAAAATAGGGGGAACAGTTGAATTCTTATTTATATATCCCTCTATCTCAGTCTAAGAAATTGAA
Source organism: Anthonomus grandis grandis (assembly GCF_022605725.1). Lineage (NCBI taxonomy): Eukaryota > Metazoa > Arthropoda > Insecta > Coleoptera > Curculionidae > Anthonomus > Anthonomus grandis. The sequence goes on from NC_065567.1 coordinate 23,013,090, forward strand.
GAGGATGGGAATAAAATGATGTTTTTCGGGTATAATTAGACACATTACAAAAGAAAAACGCTATTTTCAGCCGATCCAAACAATATTTAGAAAATGTATCGCTGATAAAGAAAATAGGTAGAAAATCGAATTTTTACTTATATATCCCTATCTCAGTCTAAAAGTTGGAAAAAAATGGAAATAAAATGATGTTTTTCGGATATATACAGACATATAATGGAAAAAAAAACGCTATTTCGAGCCAACCTAGACATAACTTGGAAAATGAAACGTTGATATAGAAAATAGATGGAAAATCGAATTATCATTTCTATATCCCTATCTTAGTCTAAGAATTAGAAGAGGATGGGAATGAAATGATGTTTTTTGGGTTAAATTTGACAAAAGAGAGGAAAACACTATTTGCAGGCGATCCAAACCTTATTAAGAAAATAAAACGATGATATAGAAAAGAGGTGGAAAATCGAATTCTCCTTTATATATCCCTCTCTTGGTGTGAAAATTAGAAGAGTATGGGAATGAAGTGATGTTTTTCATGTTCAATTTAACAAGTTAAAGAAGAAAAACACTATTTGCAGGCCTTCCAAGCTTTATTAAGAAAATGAAACGATAATATAGAAAAAGATGAAAAAGTCGAATTTATATGTCCCTATCTCAGTCTAAAAATTAGAAGAGGATGGGAATGAAATGTGTTATTGCGTCCATTATACCCCCAAACACCTGTTAAGTTTTATCCTACCTAAAATTAAAAAACACTTGTATAAATTTGACATTTTTTCGTTGCCTGATAAACAATTTCTTATTTATTATTCATAAATAATAAGCTTAATTGTTATAAATCATTTAACTCGGCGCAAACAAATAGTTTATTCTTCTATATTTATTGTTCCTCTGAGACCAATTCACGTAACAAGGCTGCTCAGCTTAATAATTTCAATATGGTAACCAGCTAGATTCACCATATATTCTGATTCTGAATTAGATATTCTGATCTTAAATAACATATTTGTTTGTGATAAAGAACAACGCCTAATAAAATATTCTTGCAGTAATTCTATTCTATAAAACATTTTATAAATAGCTGTATACATGTTCGTATATATTGTATAAGGAATCGTAAAAATATACTTATCGGACCATTTTATAGTTATCACATTGGTACACACAGTCATAAAATGACTGAACTGTTGTATAAACTGGGGCCTACTGTATAGTGGTACATGTATAATTATTGTTCTAACAACTAGTTTTTCTAATTGGCCAGCCATTACCGATTTTTATTATTATATTTTGGAGTTATCGTTAGTGTTTGATAATTATGTAAGTTATTATAGTTAAATTATTGATATTTTTGTCTTAAACAACAGTGAAATGAAACTCCCAAAGTGCTCGTTATTTTATTTAATTATGTAGAAGCAGCTGTTGTAACTTTACTACGCTTAAAATTTTTAAATTAATTGCCTATTTAACTACGGTACCTTGCTTGTGATCCGACGCAGTAAAAACTTTTTTAACGCAAAAGACCGCGGCAGGGCTTTAAAAATTAATGCCCAACCAAAAGTAAAATTGAACTGTCTCCTCTTTAGCCTTATTAAATTAGGTTCCCGAGCTCATCACCCGCCCCCTTGTTCCCTGCTATTTTTGCTTCATTCCGAAGCCAGTTTAGCATAATGTGCATACTTCCCTTTGGCATTTAAATATTGATTGACGTTAAATCTGTCGTTCTACAAGGACAAAAAGGCATTTCAATTTTTTTTTTGTTCAAAGTTCTTCTTGCGCAATTAACCCATTTATCGGATATTTAATAAATACCTTTTAATGGTACTCAACGAAATTAAAATATCAAGGGTGATTTCCGATTTTCAAAGTTTTACAAACTGCTTTAAAGCTATACTGAGGCGGAGTGTGCAGTTTTTAAACTTCGAGAAATGAATTTAATGAGTTAGAAGTTTTAGGTCGTTAAACTTATTGCTAAGAAGAGATATCGAAGTAATATTGAAAATGTTACTTCCTTACCACCTCTTAATTTTTCATATTCTCTATATTTCATCATCAACAGTTCTTAAAAATTAAAAAACAAAAATGAAAAATTGACCCTATCTAAAACATGATTTATATTTTTATCTTCGAATTCTTAAATTTACCCATTTCTACTAATTTTAATATGGTAAAATATGATTAATTTCTTTTATTGAATGCATAACATAAATGTACTTTATTTATTGCTTTTTAATAATTTAATTAGCGGTAAAAAACTCATGCATTTAGCACTTTAATGAACTTCAATTTAATTTATTTAACAATATTCTTTTCGAAAGCAAGCCTGCACCGATTTTTCCACATTAAGCGTTGATCCCATATATAAATTGATACAAATTCGATACAGAGGAAGCCGTTGTAAATTTACCGGATATAAAATTTATCTAAATAACAGGCACGCTTTTATAGCCAAATCTACTAATGCCATAAATAACGTTATAAAATAATATGTTACGGAAATATATTTTATTGATATAAATGAAACACCATTTAATTTAATTTCCGAATTGAACTGCCTCATGGCATTACATCGATAGCAGCAGCTCATTATAATGTTTTACATTATGACTTGCGTAAGTGTAATTTTGTATAATAAAATAAATTTTTAAGGCATTAAAAAAACCTGTTTTAGAAATTAAAAACATTTTATTTTTAATATAAGGAGGGCAAGCGAATAAAAGTAAACTAAATCGATATCCGCAGTAAGATATCTGCAGTAATACAGAACAAAGCAGGGTATATTATGGCAGTGTTAGATTTAGCTGTGATACAAAAAGAGAATTATTACATGTGCCTTTTATATACTTCGACATCGGGCTAATCTATTTGACAATATGAAGCTTTATTAAATACACGTTCCATTTAGAACCTAGCAAATAAAAACTTTAATGCCGTATATTATTAAATTAATGCGTGTAGCCCGGGGTGAAATTAATGTAAACAGTTATCGATTAAAGTTAATAACTAAAACATTTCTGGCTTAATATCTATCGTGAATTCACTTTTTGAATTTTAAATGAAAACTGATTGATGGGGAAAGTTTTGATGTGGATTGAAATATTGTATCCTATATAATGTAATTTGAAGTGAAAAAATTTATTGATATATATTTGTCTTTAATAGAAATTATTATGTGCAATGTACCTTTTGTTGGGATTATGATTTTTTTGGTCTGTGATAGGATAAATAGCGATTATTGGTTACATATAACTCTTATGGATATACTTATGTCCAAATTTTTGAAAAATTTGACTTCTGCATTTAATTATTGGATAAAAATAGCTAAAAAAGAGCATCTATCATATCGATAGACAATCTGGTTTATTTTATTGAATTATTTAGAAAAAAATTGCTGAAAATAAGTAGCATGAAAAAAAACTGATTTTTTCAAGCCTTTTGATTTTTGAAAAACCATCAATCGTTTTATCAAAATTTCCAATATCAAAAAACTGATTTAGACATTTGCATGTTTAAAAAAATCAGCTGAAAACGAGTATTATGAAGATGTTAATATTTTGATTTTTCGAACAAACATTTAATTTTAAACAAGTTATTGATAAAACCATAAATATGGGCTTTTTATATAAAAAAAATGAGTTTTTTATAACTTTTGATGGAATGAAAAATATGGTTTATCCATTGAATTATTTGGAAAAAATTTGGTAAAAATGAGTACCAGCAGAAGAAGAGAAAACTTTGATTTTTTAAAAAGGTTCTTGGATTTATGAAAATTAAATGTAGCATTAAAACTTTAATTTAACCATTGTATTGGACAGAAAATAGTAGTAGAAAACGATGCTACTCGTTCGACGATAAAAATAATTTATTACACAAATTGTAAAATCGCCTACAAGAATAGTACATACGAGCCAGACGCTTAATGATTATGTAATAACTAACGATAAAAATTTACCTCTTGAAGTTCATTTAACACCGAAAATCAGTGACCATTCCATTATCTCGATTAATGTTGATCATTAAAATATAGTTACTCCGAATATAACTACTTTGAAAAGATCTACTAAACATTATAACTCAGATCAATTGCAACATTATATTATTAGTACACCTTGGAACACCAGCATTTCAGATGTTAATTTACAAGTAGAAGCCTTCATCTTCTCTATTACATCAAGCCTCAACGAAATGTGTCACATGATCCCAGCTGTCACAGAACAAAAATATCAAGATAAGAAGTGGATTAACTCGGAAATTAAAAATCTAATGCGTGAGAGGGATAGTCTGTATAAAAGAGCCATTTTACATAAAAGTGAAGACATATGGGCAGAGTATAAATCAAGACGAAATGCTATCGTGAGTAAAATCTGAAGACCCTTCTGCCGGGTAAAACTGAAGCAATACAGAGCGAAATTCTCTTTGGAACAAAGATTGAGACTGACGTGGCAGCAATAGCACATCAATTTAATCATTTTTTTATAGATAGTATCAGTGAGATTATTCAAAATATAGTTAGCAATGCCCCAAGAAGTCCAACCTTAACTAATATTCTCCAGAATTTTAAGCCAATATTAATGGCTAAATTGAGACAAGTCGTTATTAATCTAAAAAATGTAGGCGGGGGTGAAGATGGCATCTCTAAACAGATTCTTTGTGATGTCTTTCATGTTGCTGGAAATAGGCTGTTGGACGTCGTAAACACCTCACTTTCAAATGGCGTCTTCCCAGAGTCCTGGAAGATATCAACAGTTATTCCTGTCCCAAAGGTGCCAAATACCAAGTTGTCTAATGAGTTTCGTCCTATCAATACTGTTCCTATATATGAAAAGGTCTTAGAAGTATGTGTAAAAGAGCAATTACTGCAGTTCTGTGATAACCAAATTATAGTTCCTAACCAGTCTGGCTTTCGTGAACGTCATTCATGTGAATCTGTACTTAATATCTGTGATAATTTTTAAAGGCAATTGACTCAGGTAATTATGTGTTGGCTGTGTTTTTGGATTTTAAAAGGGCGTTTGAAACTGTTGATAGAGATATATTGTTGGGTATGTTAGAGCACATAGGAATTAAGCTGAACGTTTTAAAGGGGTTAAAGTCTTATTTGTGTAATAGGTTACAACGTGTGAAGTTTAATAATGCTATGTCTGAAACTGTAAATGTCGATGTTGGTGTGCCCCAATGTACTGTTCTGAGTCCATTATTGTTTTTATTTTACATTAATGATATGGTTAGGGTGGCTCAAAAATCAAATATTATTTTATTTGCTGATGATACTATGCTCTATATAGTTGGTCAAAATTTACAGCAAATGGTTTGCGACATGAACATAGAATTTGGCAATTTGTTTGACTGGCTTTATAACAATAAGTTAAGCTTAAATATTACAAAATCAAAATTTTGTATATTTGGTAGACGGTCGAAGACATCTTCTATTGACATTGAAAGTGTAAGTGTTTGTGTGGATGGATAGAAATTAGTTTACGAGGATCAAATTAAATATCTCGGAGTAATTTTAGACTCGAACTTAACTTTTCAGGCTCATGCGGATTATATCATGAGAAAGTTTGCTAAAAAGGTAGAGTTCATTAATAGGGTGGGACAAAACTTATCAATGAATACAAAAATAACGTTATTTAATGCTATAGCTCTTCCGCATTTACAATTTTGTTCAACTCTTTTATATAATTTACCGCAATATAAAATCTCTCAATTGGAAAAAATTAAAAATCGGGCAATGAGAACAATATTGAGATGTAACCGCTATACTCCTATTAAAATAATGTTAAATGTCTTAAATATGTTGACCGTCCATCAACGAATTATGTTTAATGTTAATGTATTTATATTTAAGTTGAAGAAAGGCCTTTTACCTAATTATATATGTGATAAGTTAGTGCTATTTCGTGATGTCCATAATTATAATACTAGGAATTGTACTGATTTTATTTTAGCTCATAACTGTAACACCGTTCAAATGCTTAATTCCGTGCTCTATAAAGGTTTGCTCGAATTTAATAAATTGCCTAATGACTTAAAAATCTGTAATATTATAAATAGTTTTAAACGATTATTAAGAGTACATATTTTAAAATTGTATTATTAGGCCCATGTTTTGTTTTTTATATTTAATTTTTGTCGGTTTAACCTCTTTGTATTTTTATATGTAGCAATTTGCTAAATAAAGATTATTATTATTATTACATTAATTTTTCAAATATTTTTTGCATTAAATTTTGAAAAACCATCAAATGTTTCACCAGAATTCTCCATAGCAAAAAACTGACTTGACTATTACTATGAAGATATTTTGATTTTTCCAAAAAAAATTTATTTTGAATACTATTGATGATACCAAAAATACTATATTTTTTTTGAATTTAAAAAACCAATAATTATATTAGACAGCTTGATTTATTTAAGACTCTTAATCCTGTGAAGTTTTCTTTACTTCCATTTATTGAATTTGGGCTGTTTAGTTAAACCTATTTATTGAACAAAAACACCTAATTTGAACCAAATTCTCTATAGTTAAATCTACTGCCGCCATCAAGGTAAATAAAATAAAATAAAATTAGAAATATTTAATTAAATACTATATTTATAATGTGATGGTTGTTTAACTTTGAGAAATTATTTTGACAAAGAAAATGCATTTCTGCCTTTTTCAAGAAAAAAAAAGGTAAATACTTCCTACCTCTCTTTTTAGCAAAAATAAACAGCATGCGTTCAACAATAAGCAAATAATAAACTGGGCTGCTTTCTCAATTTTAAAAAGAGGAAATAATTTCATTTAAAAAATTACGTAAATTAAAGGAAAGTGCATTTATAACGTTAAATGAAAATAAATGCAAAGCTACTTATTCAATTGCTTTAAATCATATTAGGATCTATTTTCTACGTAACTGCTTCGTCATTTTGTAAAATAGTTTATGAAAGTCAAACAACCGAAAAAAGAATTAAAAAAAGATAAGTAGTTTTGTATATTTCATTTTACTTTATTTACCTTGATAACGGTAGTAGATTAAACTACAAAAACTTTGGTTCAAATTAGGTGTTTTCATTCAATTAATAGGTTTTTCGTTTTTTTAATTTAAAAAAAAGGGAAACATTAAGTTAGATTGGATATTGAGAAAAAGAAACCCGCTTGAAGGTCAATAGATAAAACTCAGCTCCTGGGTATATAAAAAAATATATTATTCTTCATTATTATTAGATGCCGCTATAAGAAATCCTGTTCCATTATTTAGTTATAATTGTTAATTAAATTAAATCATACCCCCAAAAAAAACGTTTCTTCTAAACTGTATCTGCTATCGAACTAGAAATAGAAGGACAGACTTAAAATGACTTTAAATTCTAGGTATTTGAAGTCTGAAAAGAAGCAGTTCCTAAGCACATAATAAGTCCTTAAAGTCCGGGAAAACTTATTTTAAATTCTGGGCAAATAAGAATTAAACATTAAATACTTAAAATAAATTAATTAATAAAAAATTACTTCATGTAATTTGAATATGTAACCAGAAGCCTGTAAGAAAAATTATTTTTAAGACCGTGTAAATTAAGTCAAATGCCTGGAAGGCAAAAGTAAATACAATGTCCTAGATAATATGGGAAATTAATTTTGAATTAATTAAAAAAGAATAAATTGAAATTAGTTAATTATTACTTAAAATGCCTAAAAGGTATGAAAAATTATATCTAATTTAAGGAAGACCTTAAATACCTAAAAGAAAAATGAATTTTATTAATTTACAAAAAAAAAGTTTTTGAAAGAATTGATTTTTTTTTCCAATTCCTTCCACTTTTTCTAAGAAATGCTAAAACAGGTGTCAACAGGTGTAATTATTTTAATTCAGGAATATTTGTACATACTTTAAAAAGTCTAAGTTTTTTGGTTTTTGAGTTATAGGCATGGTGAAAAAAATTAAAAAAAAAATCACTTAATCAAAAAAAAAATGTTTTCTCAATTCCCTGTATATTTTTTAAAAAACGCTGAAATAGGTATCTTATAATTTCAATTGAGAAATATTTGATGTTTTAGTTGATGTTTCTTGGCTTGTTAGTTATGAGATTGTTAATAAAAACTAAAAAAAAATTATTTGACCTCAAAACATTTTTTTCAAATCCCTATATATTTCTCAAAAACTCTAAAATAGGTGTATAATAATAAAAAAAACGCTAAAATAAGAGATTTCAATATATAAAATAAAAAAAGTATAATAATTTTCCTAAGCCTGTTATACAGGGAGGACCAAAATAATGCGACTTTCGTAATGCCATTTTTTAATTGGACGCTCAGTATTCAATTTACAGGGCGTCAAAATGAGAAATATAAAATCTTTTTTTGAAGTAAGTCGAGTGTTTCATAAGATATTAAATAAAAATTTGGTGTGAGGGGGTTTTTTAGAACGTGAAATTGAAATCCGTTCACGGATTCACTATACCTTGTAGAGGGCGCCACCTGCGGTATATTGCATGTGTTAAAAATACCAAAACTTTTTTGTACTACTGTATAATAAAGTTTTAGTAAAAAAATTCAAATTATCCAATCTTCCCTTGTAAAAAAAGTATTCTTAGTAAATGCTGGAAGGGTAATTGCGGCTCACCTCGTGCGGTTCAACCAAGGCAAGACGAAGACATTTTAAGAATTGTCAAAGAATCACCAATACTAAGGTTTTGGCTGAATGGGTGAAAAATATTGGGAAAACCGAGACACAATATTTTACGGAGTCAACAACTTTACCCATTTCATCTTCAAAAAGTACAAGCCTTTTACCCGACGATCCCGAGGCAAGACTTGCTTTTTGTAGATGGTTATGTGAAACGAATAATAGAAATGTGGATTTTAGAGGGGCGATTCTGTTTACTGACGAAGCCACGTTCAGAAACGGCATGACAAATATCCATATCGAACACATATGAGCTGAAGAAAATGCCAGGGCCATAGTTGAGACACATCATCAAGTAAATTGTGGGCAGTTTTTGTGGATAACTTTCTTTTATGACCTGCCATTTTACCAGGTAATTTGACTGGTGATTCATTTCTGTTGTTTCTACAAGAAATACTGCCCGATTTGCTTGATGATTTACCTCTTAATTTAAGACAAAATCTTTGATTTCAACTCGACGGTGCTCCGGCTCATTTTGCTATAAATGTTAGGAACTATTTACATTAAGTACACATTTAGGAACTATTTCCTAATCACTGGATTGATCGGGGTCGAGTTGCTACTGTTCCGTGGCCACCCCGTTGTTGCCGCCCGACCTTACACTATTGGATTGAAAGAACTCGTCCATTATCTCAAAGAAACCTACGTAACTAGATAAAAAAAAAAAAAAAAAAAAAAAATGAAAACTCTAAGTCTCAGTCTCAAAATGTCTTTTTAATTATTCAGGTGACATGTTTCGCTAATGAAGCATCATCAGACCTTATAGCTAGATGACCTGCTAAGTACTTAGCAGGTCATGTCACCTGAATAATTAAAAAGACATTTTGAGACTGAGACTTGGAGTTTTCATTTTTTTCTCTTACACTATTGGATTTTTCAGTCTGGGGATATATGAAAGACTTTATGTATATAGTTTCGAGTTTAAACGAGGATCATTTAAGGGAAAGAATAATTGCAACTTGCATTTCAAGTTGTAACCAAATATTTTATACAAAGCCTTAGATTTTCTTTAATAAAGAGGGCTCGTATGTGTATACAAATGAATGGAGGTCACGTAGAACAAATAATCTAGGATCACTATTGTAAGATTTTTATTATAATAAGTAATTTAGCATTAATTTAAAAAAATAATTTACGTTTATTTTGTTAACTTCTTAAAATGTATCTAGATTTTAAAATTAAGATCTAATAAACGGATTCTCAGGCCGACATTTACTAAGAATACTTTTTTTACAAGAAAAGATTGGATAATTAGAATTTTTTACTAAAACTTTATTATACAGGGGTACAAAAAAGTTTTGGTATTTTTACCATATGCAACCTACCACATGATTCAATTTCTCGTTCCAAGAAACCCCCTCACACCAAATTTTAATTTAATATCTTATGAAACACTCGACTTACTTCAAAAAAAAAGATTTTATATTTCTCATTTTTGACGCCCTGTAAATTGAATACCGAGCGCCCAATTAAAAAATGACATAACGAAAGTCGCATTATTTTGTTCCACCCTATATGTGAGCGGTGAATTGGCCTCCTTTTTCCGGACACCCTGTATACAAAAAAAAAATTGGATTGGAATTAAAAAAAAAAAATCCCAATTACCTTTATTATTAATAAAGTTTAGCATCTTTAGGGTTAAATGGCAAGAAAGTGTAGCAGGTTTAGAAACTCGAATAAAACTAGTTTTGTTCTGGGACAGAAATAATTTTGTAAACACAAATAGTTCCGATGATGTCGGCATTTCTTCTAAAAGGAAAACGGTTTTATTTGAAGTCAAACACCTGTTTTTTCTCTCCATTTCTTGATAATATTTATTGGAAGAGACTTAAAAATGTAAATTAAAAAAATTAAATCGGCAGGCAAAACATTTTACTGAGTATTTTTAACATTATTTAAAATAATAATGTTTTTTTTTCATGCAATCAATAAATCAATCATATGCTTTATTGTCAAAAAATTTTGTAGACAAAGCTAATAAAAAAAAACATAAAAACAAAATAAATACGTGCAAAACTGTACAAAAACAATGTACCTGAACAATGCAATAGAACAAAATCTAAAAAAAACTGTAAAGGAAAACAGATTTTTTTTCAAAAAAAGAAATTTCTGTTAATGCAGAAGAATTAAGTAAAAACATATTAACGTCTTTGATTAAAAATTAAATTAAGTATAACTAAACGTATCGTTGAAGATTTAAATTCAAATCTTCTTAGTACGTCTATTTTCTTTTTCTTTTCCATAATTTACTGCAATAGTGACGTAATATCCAACAAAATAAGTAACTCATTATGATTTTGTTACAATAATAGAAATTTTATTAGTTATCATACCTAAATATAAGTAAATTATGTCTTTCTTGGCTCCTTAACTATTATTTTGCTTCATTCAATTTTTAGCACTTTAATTTACTTAATGTTTTAATTATCTTACAAAAAATCGTAGTGAATTAATTATTGATAAGCTAAGTAAAAACAAAATAGTTTTAAACAAACAACAAGTTAACATACAAAAAAGCAAATCACTTATTTGCCAGTCGAGTGTCCTTAAGAGCCCTAGATGATCACTTAAGAAAGCCAGCTGAAAGAAACATTGTTACAATCCGTCTTCCAAGGGAAAATATATTTACATTCCTAAACTAATTGGAGATTTCTGGAAGTCATTTGTACCTATTTCAAGTTTGCCGCGACTTTGTTCATCCTTTGTTTCCCCGACAAAGTTACCTTGTATCTCTATGCGACATTTCCGAAACCTCCCAGCACAATTCAAATAAAATATCTCGTTAAAAGTTGAGAGTTTCTGATAAAATATTTTATTAACCTTCCGGGATGTTTCACGTATTCTTATGTTTAAAGAGCGTAATCATTATATTTCTTCGAGAGTCGAAACAATGTCGTCGGGAAATAATCCAAATGAACTAGCAATTAGAAACTCCACTTTTCGCTTTCGAAAACTTACAATTAATAAAAATGCCGCAACGTCTAAAAATAAAGTTTCTATCGCGAGTATTTATTGACATGTCAAATAAAATCAATGGGCCAATTACAGCTATCTATCGCCTTGAATTATCTACATGACAGTCGATTGAACGGTTTGGTATAAATGAATTATTGCTTAAGGGTCTTTTTATATTTGTTTGTGCAACAGGGAAAAATTTAATGTAGTTTGTAATTAAAATTAACAGCTGCTCTTATCTTAAGAAAGGGTAAGCAGTTCATTTGATAACGACCTTGGGGTGTTTAATGGTAAGGCAACAGCAAACAAGGCAAACCACGAAACTATATCGCAGGTATGAATAAATAATAATAGCATCAGAGACTTCAAAGATCCTATACTTAGTATGTAGGCGTTTACTTAACGCTAGGAGTTAATTAAACTTCGTTATTTATAGGGAAAAGTTGTATATACCTAGCTGGCGAACGTAACCTACCTATCCGCTATCTTTATGGTGCCTAGTGAGTTAACTAAGTTAACGTAATGACTTTTAGGCGGCAAAATAACCTGCCAGACTGATTTTTAACAGAGCCAGTTTAATTTTCCTTTCTTACTGCCCTACTAACCATAAATTTTCACACCCAAGCTGAGAAAGCTTTCGTGAAAGTTGTTGATAAACTCACCCCCAAATAGAAGAAAAAAAAATGGTCTTTTGGGGTAAACTGAGGGGAGGTTGGGGGGCTATAATTTGCCCGCAGGCCGTCTCGACCTGTGCGAATGGCAAATACAATACCGAGCTTTGTTAAATAGAAATCACCCTAACTGTTCTGTACAGCTTCAATTCAGAGCAAGGGGTTTTTGGTTAGTCAGGGTGCATTGCCTGAAAATAATAAGGGATGAAGCGTATTTGGTATTCGCTCCGGTTTTCGGATTATGTATTGCTACAACTACGGTAAATATCATTGAATATTAATACCGCTGCTATTCGATTCGATCTTTATTTAAATTTCCAACTGAGCTCGGATTCAGTGACATAGGTAATGTATTAGCGGATCATAACTATTCATTAAAGTTTAATAATTGGATGAACATTTCTTATTTTGGTAGTCTAGAGTTTCGATCGGATTTAAAAACCCATAAAATAAATTTAATTTATTTTTGTAGAGTAAACAGTTGAGAATAGCAACTTTTTATCATACTTCAAGTTAAAAATATTGTAATTTTCCAATATACCTGACCTAATTTAATAAGTCAGTCACGACTCTTAAATTAACAGCATTTCTTAAATCTTCAAAGGCTATTTTAAGCACTTGTATGCTACATATCCTTTCAAGGCTAAAAGTGTAAAATAAGTTTTTTGACAATTATCTAACTTAAATTCAGTTTGATGGCGCCAAGTGAATTTATATCAAAAAAATTATAAAGCAAATATAGGAAACAATTTTATATAAAACAAGTTATATATAAAGCCAAAAAAAACACTTTATTGCATGGTGCTTATAAAAATCTTCTATGGTAATTTTAATAGATAATATTTATGATTAATTAGTCAGTGCTTGAGAAAATAATAATGAACCTTAAAATGACCTTAACTACCTGAAATTGGAAACAATATTTTTTATAATATAAAAAAATTTTTAAATAAATTTTATAATAATTTAGTTTATTTTAGGCAGTGGAAGATATTCAAATAAATGAAAAAAGATTTTATTTTATACAGTGCTATCATTTCAAAATGAACCACCACTAATAAGTTAACAAAAAAAATATGTCAATCTAGATATACACGGGAATGTTTAATTTTATATTTGATGAGGTTTGTATCAGTTCTATTCAATTGTGCAAAAAAAAATTAAAAGTTTTGACAAACCAGTGAGAAATGTCTAGTAATAATGAATATTTTATCGACGTCAAACTTTGGTGTGTCAAATAGCTAACCTATGTTTAAAGGGCATACATGTCTAAAAAATAAACAATTTAAACGTCGTCCTATATACCTACTTGACATTTTTTTTTTTTAGTAAATAATTGTAATAAAAATAAGCAATTATTAAGGATGATTTATTTTAAAGCTTTTAAGCAATTAAAAAAGGTTATTACAAAAAGAATCATTTTCTTATATACTGTATATCCCAAATTTTAAAGGGTATACATTCTAGCATGTGTACAAAATAAACAATTTAAACGTCGTCCTGTATACCTAGATTGACATGATTTTTTTTTTTTTAGTAAGTAATTATTAAGGGTGATTTATTTTAAAGCTTCTAGGTAAATAAAAAAGGTTATTACAAAAATAATCATTTTCTTATATACATACTATACAGGGTGTTCCGTTGATCATGTTACAAACTTCTGGGGCAGATAGAAAACGTCAAAAGAAAAACAAAAGTTCATATAAATATTGGTCCAGAAAAGCTTCCTCAGGGAGCTAGAGCTCTTTGAAAATAACCTTTAAAAACTAGTTTTTTTTAATAGCTCCGGAACTACTTTAGCTACCGCAACCAATTTTGGGAGGTAAATTATTGTTAGTACGTTTATTCTTTTGAACCTACTAAATAAAAAAAATATTTACCAGGGGCTTCAGAATCAGGGGGGTATTTGGTAAATTTAGGCCCATTTATTTAAGACTTTAATTTCTGCCCGTTTGGGAATTAGATTATGATGTTCCTATGCTTTTTACATAAAAAAATAACTCTTAGTATAAGTCGGTGAATATCACCGTTTTTGTGGAAATTAAAGAAAAAAAAAACTTAAAGAATACCCGTTTTATGCATAGTATTTTACAGAAAAGTTAAAATATCTCAAAAAGTACTTGGTTTAGCTATAGGATATATTAAATAAAAAATGAAGGTATTTGAGGGACAAACTTAATTAAATAAAAATATACAGGGTGTTCCATTTGAGAAGTTTGAGATATTGCGTATTTAATTTCAGCAAGTTTGAAAGTTCTTTAAAAACACCCTGTTTTAAAAAATTACAAATTATCATAGTCAGCCTAGAGGAGGTATTCTAGACTAACTGTGGTACAAGTTTCATAGGCGCAAAATAAATTTTAAGTTAATTATGATTTTTTAAACGAACCCTCTAAAAAGCAAAAAATAACATAAAAAAATTAATTACGTTGCAACGCCGCACGGAAATTTTTAAAACATTATACCAAAGTAAAGTACTCTTTTTGCCTCACATTTTAGTACTATAATATACAGGGCGTACCATTTAAAAAAAAATCATATTTTATAGTAACTTTTTTGTGACACACCCAGTATACATACAAATATTTTTAATTCGTAAGTTTTTGTCAACCCTACAACTTTGCTGTAGAACTTTTTACTCTACCTCGTATAGTTAAGGCGCTATCTTAGCCGTACACCTTGTTGGCACACCCTGTACACTATCCCAATTAAGTCTTAAAGCGTCATGCTCAAATAAATCCGTATTAATAACACTATAATTCCTACATTTCATTTTAAAATGTCCCTCTTTACTTTTAGGAAACTCAAGACACCAGAATATTAAGTTGTGATTACTAATGGTTTGTGGCAAAGACAACGAACCGACACCATTTATTGGGAAATGTTTATTTATAATAATGACATCAAGTAGGGTACTTGTATTGTTAGATATATCCCATCTTGTAGGATCGGTTATTACTTGATTTAAATCAAATGTATTTAAGAGCGCTGAAAATCTGTCAGAAAGTCTACACTTCTTTAGTAAATTAATATTTATATCCTCGATAAAAACCACATGATCAAATAAAGGAACAATATTTGTAAATAGATCCTCAAGGGAATCAAGAAAACTGTTAATATCTGATGAAGGTGGACGATATATCACTGTAAACAAAATATTTTTGCTAGAAATCTGAGTTTTTATGCTTAAGAATTCGAAGTTCTGTGGCGGGTTGTGAATGTGATAAACTTCAAAATTAATATATTTTTTAACATAAAAACCGACCCCACCGCCACGTCCTAATCGATCTTTCCTGACGAAATTATAACCCTCAATTTGATGTGCCAAGTTATCAGTATAAGCGGCCAACCAGGTCTCAGTCAATCCCAAAATGTCAAAATTATTATCAGCTATATAATTTACAAATTCATCGAATCCAGTATCAAGGGACCGAATATTGAGATGGCCACATAAAAACTTATTATCGGATTTTAATAATTGATGCGTATTAAGACCAAACTGGCCATTTCCGCCATTATTATCCATTACAAAAAACAAGATTGTTCCTATTACACTCCGTCAGCACCCCACGCCAATGCCATGCCCCCGAAAAATAACTAGCTAACCTAGCCATATCCATAAAAGATAAAACTAAGAATAACATTAAAAAGAAAAGTTGCCACCACACAAGTAATGGAGGAACTGAAAAATTACTTTAAAAGCCTCGAAAAAGAAATTTTAGTATTGAAAAGGATCTCTAGGTAAGCAAAAAGTTACTCTCTAACTTGACAATAACTTAAGAACCTATAAAAAAGTATTTTTGCTTCTTGTAGACAGAAACTAAAAAGAAATAAATAAATAGTTAACAAAATAAATATTTTATTTTATATTCAAAAAATAATAATTCTATTCCCCCTTGTTTGTTCTTTTTTGTTATTTTGTGTCTATTTTTCGATTTTGAATTACTGCTTAATTAGTTACGAACGGCGAAAATAATATTAAACATAAAAATCACTTTAACTGCCAGTACAAATGTTTTTTCTTCTTTTTCCAGCTAATTAAAGAAATTAAAAATGGTTTTTAGGCAATTAATTTAGATACTCTGACTAATACCTGGGAAATTACATTGAAAACCTGGAAAAATAATTTTATTCCTTAATCGTAAATAAGAAATAAGACTCTTAGTTATTTAAATGAGATCATTACCTTTGAACGAGACCGTTAGCTGCCTAAAAAAAATGTTTTGTTTTTCCTAAAATTTACGAAATGAGAAAATAGGCTTACGTTAACGTTTTTTTTTATATGTTCGTAGTTAAAGGAATTAAAAATTGTTTCCAGGTAAGTAATGAAGATACTCCGAATAAAAAGTGGAAAATTACTTTGGAAAGAGGAATTTTGTATTCCTGTCGTGAAATTGAAAAAATAAGATATACGACTACCAAGTTACTGCCTTAGAACAAAAAGGTGAAAATGACTTTAAAATTCTGGAAAAAAATTTATAGTTCCTTCCAGGCAGTTGAGGATATTTATAACGATTTGCAGATGATTCTTATTAGTAAAAGATAAGTTTTAACTCTCTCTGAAGTAGACTGAAGAAGAATTTATTAATGACTTCAACAACCTGGAAAAATGCATTATTTCATCGGGTAGTTTAAGAAATTAAAAATGACTCCAACTTAATTTATCTAACCGACTCATACTTTGTAATAATCATGACAATATTATATAGTGTTTTCTCTTATGGTTTTAACTTGTTTCAAAAAAGTAAATTTAAAAATGGCGTAAATTTTAGGTATATAAAAAAAGACTTAAAACTGGAAGAAGAACTTCAAAACTACTTTAAAAGTCTGAGAAAGGACTGAGGAAATTAAAAAATTCGTCCAGGCACGTAATGTAATTAATTACTTCATTAAGAAAAGATTTTTTTTCCACAAGCAGTATAAGGTATTGAAAAGGTAAGCAAAGAATGGCTTATTAAAGTTAGTTGAAGGGAAATTTAAAAATGACTTAAAAACTTGGTAAAAAGTGATTTTTTGTGCTTTGCAAATCAAAGAAACAAGAAAATGACTTCTAGAAAAGAATGAAAAGACATTCCTTAAATAAATATTCTCATTATTTTTATATCATACAAGAATGTAAAAAATCACGAAATAAAATTCTAAAAGGTATTGCTGATTAAAAAAGATTCTTTTAGAACGTCAAATCAGATATGCGTAAACTGTTGATACAGGTATGTAAAATGAAACAAATATTTCTGATAAACATGGAAGTTTTCCGTAAACAATTCCGTTTGTATATTTTCGAGCCGGGGATCAGAACTCGATCGTATTAAATCCTTTATAAACTCTCAAAGCGCGGCACACACACTCGATTTATCGCTTTCGTTGTATGTTGAGTTTAACACTCCCAAATTCGCTAATATTTACCTAGGATCGATCGACAAACATTCGGTACGAGCTACTTTTAATTGGTCCCCTTAAGTTTCTTTTAGACTCCACCACTATGGCAAATCCCCCATTTAAACAACGCGATATTATTAATTTAAAAAGTTTCCTATCTCGGAAATGCACAGGAAATTTCTTAATATTTTATTGCAGATCCGAAAGTTCGACTTCATTAACTTTCGTTTAGTAACTAATTTTTTAAAAGTTTTTAACTAGACAGGAATTTATAGTTTTAGCTTAAATCCCAGGGAAACCTTCGGGTAAATTTAAACTTTCTTTCACGTGCCAGCTCTGTTTTGTAATTTCCAAAGTTTTGACTGGTCATCTCCTATAATATTCTAAGGATATTTCAAAACCGCAGTTAAATTTGTTTAATTAGAAAGATTCTATCTTCCTGTTAATTTAAGAGTATTTCCATTAAGTTATATATGGGTTTGTTCAGGAGCTTATTTTATGAAAAAAGAAATTTTTAATTAATTTCTGCACCTACCAGGAAGAAACTTCTAACTATCATAAAAAAATAATTTTTGATAATTTGTAAGGAATGAAAAATTAATTGCAACTAGTACAGATATCTGCAATTAATAATTTCAATATGAAAACGTGACTCATTAAAAAAAAATCAAGTTCTGTCGAGAGTTTTCTTTAAAAACATAATTTACGGGACACCGTGGGATATAAGTTCCATGAAAATCCCGCGAGACCTGGGTACATTTAATTAGTTTGTCGTTATGCTCTCCTCTCCTAAATCTTTCTTAAAGTTTGCTTTTTAATTAAAATTTAATGACGACGCTATTTAAAAATAAATCATCGCTGTGGCCAAAAATTCATACACACCCCATCAGTGCCTTCCGACACTTAAAGGGGATGTTTCCGGCATCGGTAGTTCTATATTAATAAATAATGTTTGATTTAAATGCCCAAAGTGTTTCTAAAAACCGCCCTTTTAAAATTAATAACCCCCCACGCTAATTTAGTATTCTGCAAGGAATAAAATATTATTTTTTCCCCTTACCGACGCCCTCGGCAATTTAACGGAGTTTACTCTAATCTATGAGAAGACTCGGTAGCTTTTTCGCCTGACAGAACCTCTTTATTTTTTCGAGGGACAGCTCAGAGAAATTTGTCATTCAGGGGAATTTTTCAATTACGCCCTATGCTAACAACTTGCTAATTGGTTTTTGGGAAAGGTCTTTAAGGCCCTTAAAATATTGATAAGCCATTTGTCATACTTTAGCCACCATTCACTTTAATGATTATGTTTTTTTATGTCTTGTCGTTAACCTAATTACGCAAATAAAACTCAAAAGATTCGGGTTAAATTGTGGAATTTTTAAATTTTATTTTTATAATGCATCATACATAATAACACTGACTAATTAAGTAGATATAATTTAATAAAATTTTCATAAAAGGTTTAAAAATTGGTTTAAGCACCTTGATATGTAATAAAGCGATTTTTACTTTTTTTTTGGAATTTTTGTATAAAACTGTCACAAATAGAATATTAAAAACTAGACAATAGCGTGCGCTCGAGTGTTCCCTCTAAGAGACATCTTTTGAAAATTCTTCTTTTTTTTTGAGAAATTGTTAGGTTTGTCCAGGTGGTCTAGCAAAATATGTAAGGTTTACTGTAAATTTCTCCCAATTTTTAAAGTTATAAAAAATGGACAATATTGTGCACTCAAGTAACCTGTTCAAGAAATATTAAGAATTTTTCTAAAATTTTGGTTACTTTTTAAGATATGGAAAGATTTCTTTAGGCCTATACTTTACATTTGTCCTATATTTGAAACTGTTATAGTAAATTAGTAATATTAAAAAATTATAATATTTTTCAAAATTAAAACAGTCTTCTTAAAATTTGGTAAAAAACAAATTAAAACAACATTCCGAGAGGGTTAATATAAACATTTTTTAAATATTGCAACAATAGTCTAAAATATTGTGATGTCCTACTTTCAAAAGTTAAAATGCCCTAATTAGGAAATTAAAAGTTTAAGAAATGTCTGGTTATTACAAATATTAAACTAGGTAAACACTGAAAGTTTAAAGAAAAATCATATACATTTGTAAGTATTCGCAAATTGTCATGTTTTAAATTTGTCATTTAAAATAGTTTTCGAAATTTGGTTACAATAATTCAATTTAGTCCATAATAGTGATAATTCAATTTAGACTTTAATAATTTATTTTCAAACTTTAATTTAAAAGAATTAAGAGTGTGTCTTTAAGAAAAAAAGTACGCAATAAAATTGAGTATATTTATGTGAAAGAAAACTGACTTTATCTATAATAGAAGTTGAGAAAATTGATAAACTGAAAATTTTGCCTGTCATCAACAATTTTGCGCTAAAATTAATTTATTCTTATTATTTTATTAAGAAACAATTCTAGATCTAAACCCTTTTAGACATAAAGGAAGAATTTTTCGTGTCCATTTAAATTGTGTATGGCTTTAATTGATTTTGGTAATGCTATATGGCGCATTTAATAAAATTGTAGGAGAACTTTTATACACCCAGTACATATTAACCTGCTTTGTAAGCAAGAGTTTGTAAAACTATTTTCCGTATTTTACCCTAAAATCGATTTAACTTTATTTATAACTAATTGAATTATAAGGAAATTTTTAAATTAAAAAATAAGTCTGTTAATAAATGCTCTCCGTATCCATTTAAGTTATGCATAATTTTATTCTAATTTGTACTAAATATTTTTTATAATTATTAATAAAAAATACAGATACTTTTAAATCCAAAAGGTTCCTCGTATCCATTTAAGTTATGCATTATTTAAATCATGAGTTTCCAGTTGGAAATAATTAAATTATTTTTAATGTTTTTTTAGCGTTAATCAATTTATATGAAGTTAATTTTTGTCATCATATTTTAATTAGAAAATGATCGAGTTAGAGTGAAATTACAAAAAGTAGAAAAATTTTAGAAACAGTCAGTAGAATCTAGAACAATAAAAAGAGAAAAATATAAAGAGAAGTGCATTTTTTAAGCAAATAAATATTTCTTATTAGACAAATAGTTCCTTGTATTTATTTGTATCTAAGTTATGGATACCATTTAATAATTGAAGTGTGTTACGTAAAATACAAAAACAGGAATATATATGTATTACCCAGTTTAAATAAAAGTACTATTATGTAAAACCCCTAATTTTCGTATTCTATTAAAAAAGAAAATCTTGCCGGTTTTTCAGAATTAAAGATATTTTAAGAAACCGTCAAACATTCTAAAAACTTAATGTTAATTTAACAACACTTCTGATTAAATCAATATTATATTACTAAGAACCACTTTTTGGTGTTTTTTGTTTCTAGCACTGCTGCCTTCAATTTTATTACTTGCATATAAAAAAAACTGCCTTTGAACTATTTGATAACCGGACTTACTCCCTAAACATAAATCCGTTAATCAGTTTTATCAGAGTAAGGGATGAAACTGGGGGAAAAAAAACTTAACGCTTCTTCGTCTGCTCGGTGCTAAAACATTTTTGATCCCTTTCCTCTGGAGATTTGTCGTCTGTCAATCCTCTGAGAAATTCTTATAAGACATTAAAAATCCCCGACTGTCTACACCTTAACGTCTTATAAAGGTCGTCAATAGTTTGTTTTAAAGCAAAATCAACAAATTTTAATCCTATTACTTTTTTTTTTTTAATGGAGTTATTTATTTATTAACTTAAGTAAATAAACTTGTCAAATTTGTGCATAATTTAAAAGGGTATGATACCTACTTTTACTTTATTTGAGGGTTTTTTTTAAATAATCAAAATATAAAATCTTAACATTAAAAATAAATAAACAGAATATAAGAAATTTATGACTAAGACAATAGGAGAAAACTAAGACAATTCATACTAATTAATAGTTAACATTCAAAATTATTTCTAGATTATTTATTATTTTTCTCATAACATCTTTAGGCAATAAGGTATATCTGTATATAAATAAATGTCCAAATTGGTCAATTATATAACACAGGTATAGAGTGTTTAAAATCTTTTATTAATAAAGAATTAAATTTTATGTTTTAATTAGATGTAAGATTATAATTCTAAAATTAAAAAGAATAACTGTGTTATTTAAATTTACTTGCAAAACAAGAGTATCATCGGAAAATTTTCACATATTTTAGGTTTGTTACATGTAAAAGTGGTTTAAGTACTGATGCTTGAAAAATATTTATAACCAGTAGTCCTAAGTTTGAAAATCTTAATTAATGAACCTATAAGAAGAAAGTCAAAAGCCACATTAGGACGATGACACCCACAAGCGAAGAAAAAGCGTCACTTAGTTTTTCTTATTTTTGAAAATAACAGAAGCTCTTCATAAAGCCGCCACCGCTAAAAGCTCGTCATTGAATCCTTGACTGGACAGAGGATCCTCATATTTTACGCTTTCATATTTTGCGGGCCATAACGTTGACAAATAATACTGCTCATCAGAGGCGTTTTATCTGGCAGTGGTATTTCCGGTGGAGCATGAAAAAAAGAACAAAAAGTCACGAAAATCCTCGCTGGGGGTTATTAAATTACGGGGAAATGCGCAAAAGTTCGCTTCTGATATTTTCCATGTAAAGTTGGACTTCCGTTAAATGTTGTCTAATTGAACCATTCATTTAGCATGTTTGTTTAAGTTCATTCACAAACTCTTGGCTTGATTTTGTCAAATTTGTGCATAACTTAAATGGTTATGATACCTACTTTTGCTTAATTTAAGTTTTTTTTAATGCGAACTAATAAATATACAAAACTTGAAATGAAATAAGAATTAAATAAATTAAAGGAATATAAAAAAAACATTAAAACAAAATAAATACAATTCACTGTAAGTAATACTTAATATTAAGAATATTTTTTCACTATTTCTAGTTGGCAGTATTATGGCACCACCTTATTTTTTAGGTTTCTTTTCATGTTTCTTCTTTACGCAGTAAGGTACTATCATCTGCAAAAAACAAAGATTGTCCAAAATAATCAAGATTAAGAAGACACAGGTTATATATTGCTTGAAATCTTTTAATAATAAAGAGATAAATCTCGTGCTTTGTTAATTGGGGTCAAATACAACTAAGGTGTTAGATTTTATTATTACCAATGTTTTGGCCTATATTAGACCATCATTAGTGTTTCCTTAACTTTAAAATATAATGAACTAAAACTTACTACTTTTATTTAGCAATGGTTGTACTTCACTTGAGTACTCTTATTCTTATTTTATTGGGGCATTTTAGAACAAATTCTTTTAGATAGATTTTACCTTGTTTTAGGTTATAATAATGGTTTTATCGAGATATTAATTTTTTTTTTAATTTTCCTTAATAAGCTCGTAAAATATGGAGTAGTTATAGTTAATATAGAAGTCGAGCATTAGTTTATTAAACTTTTTCATAGTTATCGAGTCTTAAATGGACAATCATAGAACTCAAATATAACCCTGGTAATTTGTTAAATCAATACACTATGCATAACTTAATTGGACATGAGTACCACTTTCTATAATATTGTTAGTAAACATTGCAAGTGTTATTTAAATATTAAGTAAATTACCCCGACACGTTAATTTTCTTAAAGTAGTTATGCAGCAATATATTATTGTAATTTTCTACGGTTGTTGAGTCAGGAAAGGATAATCATACCCAATATACAATTATTATTTTATAAAAGTTACTGGTTAAGTATGGTAAATATGGAATTTTGTTTAGAAATGCTTTTAAACAAATATACTTACCATCAACAAAAGGTTGAATATCTGGTTAAAGAAGATAAATATACAATCTTAATTTTAGTCGTTAAATAAGTGTTAATATGGAATTTATAAAAAAAGTATTTAACCCTAAATTGTGGTATATTCTTCCAGGTGTCTAGGAACTCTACCAACAAACTTTATATTTATCGTGAATATTTTTTTATTAAAGAAATACACTACTGCATTTTTCTAAAATTAATTTTATTTTTTAAATCTTTGTTTAATTTTCAGCAAATTTTTATTTTTGAGTTTTTTTGATTTGTATATCTTTTTTGATAAAATTATTGTGTTTCTATACACGTAACTATTGTTTTTCTATAAGATATGTAAATCCCTTGTCAATTTGAAATGCCAACATTTACTCCCATTTGTTAACAAAATCGTACATGATAAACGTATATTCTCACCTATAACTTTCTTAAAAAGCATTTTTCTCTCAGGCAATTATTTTCTGTAAAAAAAACGTTTTACATTAACTTTACCCTTACCCCCCCCACCCACCCCACACAACTTACCCGTAAGAAATTGTTTTCAAAAATCATTGTTTTTTAAAATAATACGCATGAATAAAAGCTGGTTTTATCATTAATGTCTAATCTAATATTACAATTTGTTTATTTAAATTTGATATATATATTTATAATAATAAATATTTAATACACAAACATTGCTATTAGATTGGATATTATAGACTAAAACAGTGATTTTTCAAAATAATTTCTTACTGGGCAAATATTTGGGGTGGGTGGGGGGCAAGGGTTGTGGTAATGAAAAACAATGTTTTTGCAGAAAATATGTATATAATATTTAATTTAATAACACTGTTTGTTTACATTTGATATAATTTTATAAATAAATATTTAGTATAAAAACAGTGTTATTAGGTTGGATGGGTGATATGGACAAAAAACAGTAGAAGAATTTCATCAAATATTTAAGGTATAGTAATCGCTAGTTTAAAACAAACAAATATAAGGGTTATACAGAAAAATGCATATTTTAAACGGAGTTAAGAAGTAAGTTAAGGTAATATTTTATTAATTAATATTAAAAGTTATTTTATTATTAATAAAAGTAATTTTATCCTTAATTTTTGCTATAATTAATTATCAAAACTACATCTCAATAACAAACAAACAAATTCTTATAGTATTACGTGAAGACTTCTTTTATTGTTAACTTATCACCAATTTATTATTTATGTCACCATATTTTTCTTAATTTAAAATTCTTGTAACATGGAATGTAACTAACAATTTCAAAAAATGCATCACTCATAACAATACGAGCATCAATCTTATTTTCGGCTGCTTAAGTTGCAAACTAAAAAAATATCAAAAATTTCCTACTTAACTTTGTATTGATCTATCTTGTATTTATTTTTAAATTCATTCTCTCCATGGGTTTCTGGCAAGAAACTTCAAAGTTTATTGGATAAAAAAATAATTTTGTTTTTTTTCTTCAGCGCCTTAATAATTTACTCATCTTTTTCAATTCTAAAAGTTTGACCCTTGTCTAACATACACTATATGCGTCCATTTTATTTATTTATTTGAAAGTATTCTGGAAAGCGATCTCTCAATCCAACTGGGTGACGTGTTGCAGACGGAAAGAGAAACTTTTATCGGCATTCATAGGACATTACCCAAGACCCCTTGCAAATGTAAATTATGCTTCTTTATTGGCAACGGCACGATACACTTTCGATGCAAATATATGGAACACGGAGATATTTTATGACTTCTTTTAATTTTATTGCCCTCAGATACATAAAAAAGACCTTTCGGGTCCGTTTAGATGAGTTTCCATGCTATTTTTTGTAGTGGTTGATGCCTGAAATATTTAGTTTTTGTTAAAGTGTAGAGTTACAAGATTAGAAATCACGAAAACCATTATGGTATGCATGAATTTGAAACTAAGAATAACCCTTAACACGAACAATCATAAAACAAAATAAAGTTTTGTGAGTAAAGCTTTAAATAACATAGAAGCTTTCATTTGCAACAATAAAATGTGGTTGCCGGTAATGTGAGGGCAGAACGACGCACAGGTTAGTTAAATTAATTAAAAGTTATAGGGAATTTCGGAAATTAGTTCGGACTTTAAGCACAATATAAATTAATTCCTACTCGACAAATAAGTAATTATAATTCTCAATTTACCGGATAAATAGACGTTTATTAATTTTATATAATATCCCAAGTGGCCTATAGAGTACCCTGGTAAAACATTGTTTTGTTACCATGTTATGTATATATGCATTTGAAATGGAAACATAATATGTTTAAATGAATTTGCTGGAAAAGCATATATACAGGGTGTTTTAAATTTGACCCTCAACATGGAGATCTCAGAATCTATAAGAGATACGAAAATGTTTAAATTGTAACAAAGTTGAGAATTTGTTTGTTTGTTTTGTTTTTTTTTAGACTTCTAATACGACGTTTTGTGTTTTTTCAACCATCATCAACTCCGTTTTTTCTTATGGGCGCTATATTAAAATTTTCCATTTTTAAAATCCAAGCAAAGTTGCCTTTTTAACGATGTATATAAAATTTTTGGAAAAAACTAAATTTTCCACAGCTGAATGTGATAAACTAACAAGACAATATATAAAATATCATAAATATCACAAGTTTTAAATATTTGTATGTTTTGTTAGTATTCTAGTACAAACTGATAGTTATTTTATTAATAATTTAAGCAATTATGGTTTTTACGAAAAAGCAAGATATGATTAAAATTTACTATAAATGTAATATGGATCGATGAAAATACATTTGCAAACTGTGGCATTTTTAACAGAAATAATAAACGCATTTGGAGCCAAAATAATCCCCGACAGTTTCGGCAAATTATGATTACTTTGAAAAATTGATATTTTATTTTTATTGTTTTAAAATAAGTTTTTCTTTTTAGTTTTTAAAGTCAGAATATTCAAATCGTTAAAATAAAATTTAAAATGTTTCGGATTTGCTGAGCATTCTAGTATTATTTCAGACATTTAGAATAAAATCTTGTTTTATTCTGGAACTTTAGGGTAAGTTTTCACGTGTTTTAAGCATTTAAAATAATTTTTCTTTTAATTTCAATGTTTTAGAATAAGTTTTTGTTTCTAATGTTTAATTCCAAAAATTTTAAAATTATTTTTTTTTTGTATTTTTTTAGATTTTTTTAAGATCCTTACAATATTTCAGCATTTATAGCAATAAAATATAATTTTATTCCTAGACCTTAGCACGTCTCAATTTTCCACGTCTTCCAAATATTTAATTCATTTATCATTTAATTTTAATGTTCTTTGTTTTTAATTTCACATTTTTCAGATTTTTTATGATATTCCAGGCATTTGGATTAAATATTTTATTCCAGGACTTTGAGTCAATTATCACGTCTTCCAACTATTATAATTTTTAATGTTGTAGGATAAATTTTTGTTTTTAATTTTTAATTTTAAAATTTTAGAAATTCCTAAAATATTTTTTACTTGTTTTTAAATTCATAATTATTCGAGGCATTTGGAATAAAATATAAGTTTATTCCAGGACATTGGAATCATTTTCCACGTCTTCCAGGTATTTCAGATCACTTTTCTTTTAATTTTAAAATAGGTTTTGGTTTTTAATTTGTAACTTCAGAATTTTTGAAATAACTATAATTATTTGTATATTATTTCAAGTATTTGCAATCAAATTTTGTTTGATTTTGTTTGATACTCCGAGATTTTGAGGTAATTTTTCCATGTCTTCTAGGTATTTGCAATATATGTATATATAATATTGCAATGTAATGATTTTATTTAACTTAAGGTTTTTATTTCATTTAATGCTATTGCGTTTTTAAAATTTGGGAAATTGGTATGTTTTTGGATTCTCTTATAGTTTTATAGGTCAATGAAGCATTTTTTTAATATCGGGTATTTAAAATAAAGTTTTGTTGTATTCCAGGGTTTTAAAATAAGTTTTTCTATTTTCCAGACGCTTGGAGTGATTTTTTATGATTTTCAGACTCTAAGGGTAATTCTATAAGTTTTCCAGAAGACTGGATTAGATTTCTATATTATTTCAGATACTCGAAGCATATTTTAATGCCTTTCAGGGATTTCAATAATTTTTTTAATATTTTCCAGGAATTTTGCGTAATTTTTTCCTTTTTTTAACGTAGCTTTAAAAAATAAAATGACCTGAAATAATGGGTAACTTATCTGCACTATTTTAGAGTTACACCCTTACTATTGAAGGCATTGCATTGCTAGTTTTCCTGTCTAACGTTTAATATTTATTGACAATTTAAATATGGTCTTGTCAGTTTAAGGACAGCCTGCTGCGACAAATTTAGTTTCTTTCAAAAATTCTAGTTTTTAAAAATAAAAAATTGTGATGCATCATTAAGAAGGAAATTTTGCAAAAATTTTAAAAATCCAAAAACCGAATAGAGCATTTATAAGAAAAAACAAAATTAATGATGGTTGGCAAAACACGAAACGTCGTATTAAAAATCTAAGAACACCATGAAGTAACACAAAAAAATGACAACGCAAATGTGCAAATTATTTTAAAATCGGATAAGAAATAAACTCAGAAAAAATTAAAACGATTTTCGTATTTTTTCGAATATCTTCGGAACGAGTCGGAATTTTTAATTTCTTACTGCATATTGTTATGCTCAAAAATTTTTAATTTTGCCCCAATTTAATTATCTTCGTATCTTTTATATATTCCGAAATCTCCATATTGAGGGTCGAAGTTGAAACACCCTGTATGTAGATGCACAATTTTTAGAAGATCCAGTCCAATTACGATGCAGTATACATATATACAAAATGTGCATAACTTATCAATTAATTATTTCACTCTGATTTTACAACTAATTTCAAAACGTAACCAAACTATTAATCGAACAATAGCATATAATTTCCAAACAAAACCCAGTCTGTCTCAGTCCTACCGTCACACCTAATCTGTCAATCATATTGACATTGACGTGGCAAAAATTAAATCGCGTAAAACATGTTACGGACCATCATCGGGAACAGCACGATTAACCGGGAAATTTGAATTATACTATAGCTACCGTATATGTATATGAAATGACAGACGTATCCATTTATGCTATGCAAATATTTTATTAATTGGTTTTGTGTATTAGTTATATGCGGGGAGAACTTCCATTATGATTTAAAATTGGAGTTCAAGTGAATTCCGATTTTTGTGAGAGATATATTGGTTGCTGTAAAAGTAGAATGCATATATTTATTTATAAATCCTTTCAGCTTTATAGTCTATCTTCATTAAAAGTTTTAATTTAACGATCGTTCAAATACATTTCATGCATATTCCCAAATATTATACTAAAAGCTATAGTGTGTCTTGTTGGTTAAACCCGTTTTCTACATTGTCTTAATTGGGTATTACTCGTGAAAATATTACAATCGCGCCCCCTTTGTGTACATTTTAGTAGAAAGCCCAGGATATATACCTGCCAAGGATACGTTCGGGATTTAAATATGTCCCACGAAACTGATGCAGCGTCGAGATTATAAGAGGGAATACATTAGCTCGTATAATGTTTAGTTTAGATAATGTTTACGTTCAAAGATTATTGTTTGACTAGCGAAGTTTTTTTATTATAATAGTGCCATATTAATTAAAGTTATGCAAAAAAAGTCTATACATCTTATACATATCTAGTTGCCCTTATTTTGTCTAACCTTCTCCCCATTTAAGTCTAAAGCCGTATGCTCTCCGATTTATTTAACTCGATTTAAACTTAGTTTTCTTCTGTTTATTACTTTCCAATTCCCAGAAGTATCTCTTTGTGCAATTGGATTTCTATTGAGACCATTAAAGCCCGTGGGATTGTTTTAATATGCAAAATAAAATTTCTTTTATTTTTCGCCTTTATTTGGTTCTTTTTATATATCCAAGGATATAAATATAAAATTAAATAAATCTGGAATCGGGGATTCATTTAAGTTTTGTAAATGTTTTGTAAATTAAAGGCGTTCAAAGAAACTTACAGATAGTATTCTTACATAAAATTTAACCAATTTTACTGCAGTTTAGTTGTTTGAAAATGATAGGCATTTTTTGTTATCACATTAATTGTACTAAAAGTCATCCAATAAAATTTTATAGTATACAGTGCCAAAAGCTTTGACGAGGATTAAAAATTCACTTACAAAATGTTTATTATTATTGCATGATTATGGACTTACAGGGATTTAAGATCAGTTTTTCATCTGACAATAGGTATCTGACATAATTTTTCACTTTGCAGGCTTTGAGAATTATTTTATTCCAGGAATTTGAAGTTATTTTTTACAATATTGCAGTTTTTCTCCTTTAATTTGTCAAACTATACCCAAAAAACATCACTTTATTGCCAGACTTTTCTATTTTTCAGACTGAGATACGGATATATAAATGAGAATTTGACTTTTCCACCTTTTTCTATATCATCGTTTCATTTTCTTAATAAGGTTTGGATCGCCTGCAAATAGTGGTTTTCTCCTTTAATTTGTCTAAGTTAACCCGAAAAACACCACTTTACTCCCATACTCTTTAAATTTTTAGACTGAGATAGGGATAAATAAATGAGAAATCGACTTTTCCACCTTCTTATATATCATCCTTTCATTTTCTTAATAGGGTTTGGATCGCCTCCAAATAGTGTTTTTCTCCTTGAATTTGTCAAAATAAACCCGAAAAACATCACGTTATTCCTATACTTTTCTAATTTTCAGACTGAGATAGGGATAAATAAATGAGAAATTGACTTTTCCACCTTTTTCTATATCATCGTTTTATTTTCTTAATAGGATTGAGATCGCCTGCAAATAGTGCTTTTTTTTCTATAGTTTGTCAAATTATACCCGAAAAACATATCACTTCATTCCAATACTCTTCTAATTTTCAGACTGAAATAGAGATATATAAATGAGAAATCTAGTTTTTCACCTTTTTCTATATCATCTTTTCTTTTTCTTAATAGGGTTTGGATCGCCTCCAAATAGTGTTTTTCTCC
Source organism: Anthonomus grandis grandis (assembly GCF_022605725.1). Classification (NCBI taxonomy): domain Eukaryota; kingdom Metazoa; phylum Arthropoda; class Insecta; order Coleoptera; family Curculionidae; genus Anthonomus; species Anthonomus grandis. The sequence goes on from NC_065567.1 coordinate 23,043,596, forward strand.
CTGAATTTGTCAAAATAAACCCGAAAAACATCACGTTATTCCTATACTTTTCTAATTTTCAGACTGAGATAGGGATAAATAAATAATAAATCGACTTTTCCACCTTTTTCTATATCATCGGTTTATTTTCATAATAAGGATTGGATCACCTGCAAATAGTGTTTTTCTCTTTTAATTTATTAAACTATACCCAAAAAACATCACTTCATTCCCACACTCTTCTAATTTTCAGACTGAGATAGGGAAATATATTAAATGAGGTAACATATAGGTAAACTATATCGAATTAGTGACTCCATTAAAGCGCGATAAACTTATATTAAAGTGTTTACAAAAGTTCTTAGTTGATAAAAATTATAAAGCAATTTACGAATTTGGTTTACTAAAACAACGACATGAATATCCCACTTTAAATGCTGATCTATTTGTACCCCTAGAAACTTAATACTGGAAGTTTTTTCTATAACTGTATTGCAATTTTTATTGCAGTTCTTACTATCAAAAGTGCTTTTAGAATTAATACAAGGAACATACTTATAACTGATTTGCCTTTATATTGTTATTATGTTTTGTTTTGTATTGTTAATAATATTATTATTATGGTTTGTTCAAATTACTTAATGAATTATTGATCCTTAAAAGTCAGCTTGGTCATCTCCAATATCGCTTGTTCCCGAACCAAATGGTGAGCAAAGATTTTGTGTTGATTTTAGGAAGTTAAATAATGTATCTGAAGGTGATGCTTATTTTTTACCATATATCTCTAGAATTTAGGATAAACAATATAGTAAACAATATACGGTTTTTGCTGTTACAAAATATATAAAAGAATTATTTATTTAGGTCCAAGTTTCGCCACGTAGTTAGACCAGAAGTTCCACTTTATGCAAGAATCTAATACATTGGCTTTTATTTACCATAATAGTTAACTCCACATGTAGATTTTGTAAGTAATAAACGTTATAATTATTATTATAAACCACAGTGGACATGAACCTATAAATGATTTCTATTTTAAATGGTTTATAGTTGCTTGGGTTTTAAAGTTTTCCTTAAGCAAAATTCTGAAGGAAATAAATCGTTCGAGAAAAAGATATCCGGGGGATAGGGGATCAGGGTAAAGCCAATAACGGAAACAAACAATATCGGGAAACCAGGAATGATTAAAAGTTCCCCTTTAAAACTTTAAATCCTAATATCTGGTTGTCAGGATGTGATTTAGGCCTGCAATATATATAGGCTGCTCGACTCTCCGCGATGCACCAGTCTCTGATTTATAGAGAGGTTAGTCTAATCCTTAGGCGCCCCTGGCTGGCTATAACTTTAAATTTGTACATCCACCATTCACGTCACATGCACGTATCCAATATTTTTGGATTTAATCGTCCGATTTTCACCAGGATTAGGGTCCTCAAATCCATGCCTCCCCAACATTATTGCCCAAATATTTATATAAATATATCCAGGAAATTGAGAAATTATATTAATCGTAAATTTAATTAAAACTTCAAAGTGTTTATATATGAAGCCGCTCATCAGCCCTCCGCTAAGGCTAAATGCTTTTATCAAAATATTAATTAGAAGTACGCCCCTTTGTTGTCCATAAAATGCTGGAGAGCTCCCAAACAGAATAAGTAAGTTATCTTAACCCTTTAAAATAGGAGCAACCCTTTAAGTCAAAGGTTGTTTCCGTAGAACGGTTATTATTGCGAAAGTCTTGAGGATACAGACAATGGGAATAGAGTCAGAAATGTGGTTTGCCAAACGTTTCGGATATTACTCTATTCTCTAATGTTATTTAGCAAATAACAGAATCAAAAGCACTTAGTGGTTCGGGTATTCCTTTGATGTGGCCATTGCGAAATAAATATTCTTTTATAGTTTTCATTTAATAAAATCATGATTTAATTGAAATTATACCTATAAATTTAAAGGCATTATAATCGTACCCATATAGGTTATGCATAGTTTTAATGGGTTTATGGTGAAAAAATTAATAATGAAGGGTAAAATTCAACAAAGCCAACTCAAAATAAATAAAAATTAACTATTATTTTACATAATACATCTTAGACTAAAAAATCGTATAAAGATATTATGAAAACAATTCAGGCCTTGATTAAAAAATTAAATATCAAAGCACCTGAAAATATGGAAAGAAAAATCGCAATACAATAATGCTTACTCTAACCAAACATGCGCATTTTCAATGAAAAAATCCCTGCTGCTACTCTGGTACCCGTCCATGTGTTTGGACCCTTATCGGTAAGTCAGTATTTTATTTCGCCGTCAGAGGCGCTGCCACCTTCCATCCTGCTTTGACATTTTAGGAAGACAAGAAAAGAGCTAAGCGTAACTTATTTGTTCGTTGAGTGTTACCGGCGCGTTATTAAGTAATTTTTTGTTTGTTTAATATGTCGATAATGTGGACTGGATTAAGTAAGGAGGCTTTGGAGTGGATGGTGTATCTTGAGGTAAAGTAAAAAGCTTGTATTTAAATTCCACTAACTTTAATTATTTTTTTTTAATAATTTTTAATACAGCAGTAAACAAAAGCAAGAGTTATCAAATAAAGAAAAAAAATTAAATATATTATTAGGTACTAATTCCCTAAAATAATTTTTTTTTTAGTTAAATAAAAAGTGATTAAGTTTGCAACTTAAGCAACCAGAAGTACGATTAACGCTCGCATTGTTATGTCTAGTGCATTTTTTTAAATTTATTAGTTGCATTTCACGTTACAGGCATTTCAAAATTATAATTGAGATAACGCTGGTAATATAAATATGACTTATCTCAATAATATGCAGGTAATAAATTGGTGATAAGATTCCAAACAAAAGAAGTCTTACGATCCCGTAATACCATAAGAATGCTCGCTTAATTGTTTATGTTTATTATTGACCCGTAATTTTGATAATCATTTATAGCAAAAATTAAATTACTTAAAAACTAGATATTCCCTTAAGTTACTTTTTAAACTTTCAATAGTTTTATTGTCAAGTTTAGAAAAGAAAAGTGTCCATTTGAGTTATGCCTTTTTATGTTAAGGAAATAAAGTTTCTTATAATCTTTATACAAAAATTTGTTTGCCTTATGATTATTCTTTTCCGATTTAATAACCGTGGAAAGTTGCAAATAAATAATGCTACACAACTACTTAAGAATATTAACATTTTTAAACCTGTAATATTCTGAATTCGATATTATACAGTTCTTGTTATAAATTCAGAAACCTAAAACTAGTTTTGAGTATATTTTTAGGCCGGCTTAACTGTTGCAAAACAAGTATTTAGTAATTAAAACTTAATATTTTAGCATTGTCAAGAGGTGTTTAAATTTATATTTTTAAATAAGATAGTGTTTTTATGTAATTCCAAAGTTTACGAGCACTCAAAATGGCCAAAATTATTTTATCTTAGTAAAATAGACTTGATATTAGTAAAGATCCTTCGCACTAATGATTTTTATATATATTTATTTATATTGTTTATTTAGAAAAATTAACTAACCTTACTAAGGGTTCAATCTATTTCAGGTAACTTAATTATATGTAAAATTATTATGTTTTTATTATTCTACAATGGCTTTTATTAACTCATTTCATACATATAAATAATGTCTGTTGGAAATAAAGGATTTTAAAACTTTTATAAAAAAAAATAAGAAAAGTGATTTACTTCATATTTAAATAATTACCTCCAACAGAAAACGAAAATCGTGTCCAGTTAAGTTATGCATAGTGTAATGTATTATATAATAGAATTTGAAAAATTATTGATTACATCTAATATCGATTGAGACAATAACCAGTAAGAATTATAATAAAGGAGTGCGTGATGTCTATACTAACTATAACGGCTAACTCAAGAAGTAGCAAAAAAAATGTTTAAATTTAGACTTAATACTTAATAATCATAGAGTAATTCAAGTCCGTTTATTTAAAAAAATAATTAAGCAAATTATATATGACTTACTGTATCATCTTGTTAATGAAACTCTATAGTTTTTATATATTTTTTTTTAATAAAAACCGTGGCCTCGATAAAAGATGATTATTTGGAAGAAGCAAATTGTAGATTTTAATTTAATAAAAAAACTAAAACGTGCAAAAGTGTTTTTTTCTTAATTTGAAAATACAGAAAGAAAACCATCGACTTAAGCCAAAAGTTAATTTTGTGGGCTCTCCGTTACATAGCCTTTCCAAATATCTTGCCTAAATTAAATTATTACAGTATGCTTTTGAGAAAAGTGTATACCAACAGTATACCAAACATTTTTTTGAAATGGTCTCAATACTTCAGAATTTTATTATACCCTCAAATTATATTCTAATTTCGGCATTGGCCAAAAATACAACTACATTGCAATCTGACAATAGATCAATTTCTTCAGTTAATAAATTTCACCTTTGAAAATAATAACTTCAATTTTCAGGGTAAATTCTATAGACAAATTTTTGGGATAGGAATGGGTAATTGTCTCTCTTTAATTTGTGGTGATATCTGATACATGATCTTTAAAAAATCGTTGACGATATCATTATTTGTGTTCAGTTTACCAGTGGAACAGAAAAAAAATCTTATTTTTAGATGTATTACTCATAAGAACTGAAAATAACACAATTAAAACTGACTGCTATTACAAACCCATCTTTTCCGAACGTTTTCTTAGCCTAGCACATAGCAACATTAAACACATAAAAATGTCACTTTCTCAAAACGGGTATTTGGTGCAATAGAACAGTGAAAAATAAGAATTTAATTAAATAACTAAAGTATAAAAAATGAAAGTCATATCCACTTTAGTTATGCTTTTTTGTTAATGAAATAAAATTTCTTATAGACTTTATCCGTAAATTTGTTTGTCCTATGATTATCCTTATCCGACTTAACAACCGTAGAAAATTACAATGGAAATAATGATGCCCAACTACTTAAGAAAATTATTACTAAAGTATAGAAAGTGGTAGTCATATGCAATTAAGTTATGCATAGTATAGTGTTGTATATGATAAAACAGTATTTGAAAAACTAATGGTTCAAGGAAATTATTTTGTCATGTAAATTTATCCTTTTATGAAAATTGTTACAAGAAATTGATAATTGAACTAGATCAAAATTTAAGGAATTTATATGATATACAAAATTGTGAAAACTGATCGCTTAATAAACTGTGTTTTATGTCTCGGAATATGAATAGTATTTATTGGTAAATTTAAATGGAGCACATTTTCCATTAAAAATAAGGTGTACTACGACATTGTAAAATTTTACAAAAAAAAATTTCAAAGAATGAGAAATTACTTGATTTCCTATATTGAGCCATCCAAGTTCGTGAAGCTCCTAGGAAATACAATTTTAGATCCTTTGCAGTCTAGCTCTATCCTTATAATCAAGACACCAACCACATCACAGTTTTTATATTATGAAAGTACCAATGAATATAAGAGGCATGATGTTTAAATCGAAAGTTGTTATCTACTATAAACTTTTGCAATTGCAAACAACTGGAATTCTTTCATCCCTCAAGATCAAAAATATATAATATATAATACTTGTTTGATATCCAATCAATATTACAGATAATTTTTAAGGATTTTGGTTTTAATAAATGTTTTAGAGAACCATCATAGAAAGCTTGTAAGTCTTCATTAATTTAAAACTCAGTTTAGACTTAACAATCATAAAGTGAGTCAAGTCCATTTAAGTTATGCCTATTTAAATAATAAATGAAATATCTTGTTAAGAAAATTCTATATATTTTTTGAAGTTATATTTTTACTAACAAAAAGCCATAAAGCAACGTAAAATCTATCTAAAAGAAATAAACTCTATACACAATAGGATCAGTAAAGTCGGATGCTTAAATATTTTATAAGTAGAATACGCCACTGTAACTGGCTTCCTTTCCCCCATTCACTTCATCCCCCACCCTTGTTTATATTTACTCGTCGGTCCTGAAATGGCACAAAGCAACAGCAACAGCAGCAGCAGCCGAGCAGGCCGAGTTGTACAGATCCGTCCTTCGGTTTTCGACTGAATAAACTTTTCTCCACCTGATTTTCGAATTTGTTTTTTACAATTAGTTGCCGATTTCGTATGATAATTA